>NC_045977.1:1919761-2000746 GCF_010909765.2 Amblyraja radiata
GTAGTTAGCATGTGTGCGGGGGGTAGTTAGTGTGTGTGACGCCGCATGCCGCCCCCACTCCACTGCAACCACACATCAGGGGAACAAACCCAACGGCTCTGCACTTGGTCTAGTAACTCTTACAATTTAACAACAATTAAACGTTAAGATGAGATTTATTGTCCATTCTTTCTTGTTGCATCGCTTCTTGCATTCTGCAGCCAGGGAGGGGGACAGCTTCAGGCGGGGTCTGCCGGGGGCCGGTGGGGGGTGGGAAACATCCTGCAGCTTGGGGAGGGGAACAGCTTCAGGCAGTGGCTGTCGTGGGCCATGGAGGAGGGGGGGGGGGGGGGTTGAAAGTCCTGCAGCCTAGAGAGGGGTGTGGCTTTGTAAAAAAGCTTGTTGTATGCTACCCCCCAGTCTAGTTTCAGTCAAAAATCACTTGTCAAGCACTTGCACATCTAAACTTTATTTTGATAAAAGACAATTACAGTTCCACTACGATACCTAACCACCACAGGTTCAATCCTCGTATATGCCTGATCAAGCCCTCATTAGCCTCGCTCAAATAGAGACACTCCAGAAGGTCACGCAGTCCCAAGCGTTCTCCCAGAAGATCGACACAGGACATCGTGGGAGCGGTCTTTTATAGGTCCCCGAACCTTGAGGGGCCGAACCACATAGGGGTGGTCTCTTTACAGTGCAATAACAGACATTGATTAACACAGTATATGATAGACATTTCCCTAACCCAATAATACAGTGACTAATACAATGTATTCAAACGGTGCTTCCAGAGAGGAAACAAACATCGCAACACATGCCTTGATATTCAAGAAACCCAGACAAAGCTCAATACTTAATCCAATCAACATCTAACAAAGTAAAGCTTTACAACATTATATCCAATCCATTCCATGCAATTTTCACCTAATTGTCAGGATCTGCAGATGTTTCCATTCTTTTCCTGCAGCTCTTATCTAGGCTCTAGACAAACAGGCATCATTCTGCAGCTTGTCATATTTCTGCAGAAGGCACATTTAAATTGACCAAATGGCCTAGCAGCCCAAAAGCCTTTACTCAATTTTAGTGTCCCTGCCTCTCCAATTTGGCAAGAATTAACAGCTTCAGGCGGGGGCTGTCGGGGGCCGGTGGAGGCAGGCAGTGCTGCCACTCCCCACCGTCACCGGTGGGGAGCATCCTGCAGCTGACGACAGGGACGGCTTCAGGTGGGGGCCGGTGGGGGGGCAAGCATCCTGCAGCTGTGGACGGGGATGGCTTTAGGCGGGGGCCGGCAGGGGCCAATGGGAGCGTCCTGTAGCCGAACGGGGGGTGGACAGCTTCAGGTGGGAGCCAGTGGAACTGTCCTGTAGCCGGGCACGGGGACAGCTTCAGGTGGAAGCCGGCGGTGGGGGGAGTGTCCTGTGGTCTGCCGCTGCTGTGGCCTCCTGCTGCCATGGCCTGCCGCTGGGGGGTGTGCGAGGGGAGGGGGGATAGGGCTGTGTGGGTGCCTGGCCCCACCAGCGCCCGGCCCCACTAATTTCCGGCCCCACCCGCACCTGTTCCCACCAGCACCCAGCCCCATAGTGCCCAGCTCCCTCAATCCCCCCAATCTCCCTCCTCACTTCCCCAGGATCTCGAGGTTGCAACAGTCGGCCTTGCAGTCAGCCAGCCTCTGGGCCTCTCCGCACTCCACTCCACACTCCTGCCGCGGTGATCCACAAACTCTGCTCACTCTGCTCCATCAGCTTTATTGTGACAGAGGAGCCGCCCAATCACTGCGGCGATGATGCACCAGAAGGGGCGTCGCCAGCCCAGATGGCTGACAGGAGAGGAGATAACAATCTCATGACAGGAGAGGAGACCAATCTGCGCTTGCGTGATTTTTAAATGTTTTAGACCTCGATAACTTTTACAAGACACCACCGACCAGAACAATATGCTTTGCACTCGCTGCACATGAGAACGGTGAGTAACCTGGTGAAAAATCGTAGCGCTATCTTGTACTGTTTATGCGCAAATAGAAAAACCCCGCAAACCGGAACAACACAAGATCAGAGTTTTAGTTATAGTTATGTATTATAAATAGATAGATAGATGGAAGATAGATAGATTGACAGACAGGCAGACAGACAGACAGACAGACAGACAGACAGACAGACAGACAGAAGATTAATAGTAAGATTAAACGAGAACTTACCAGTTTGAAGTTTGATCTTTATTTTATGAGGAGTAACGTTGAGGAATTACGTGAAGAATCCGCCAGGACACATGCGTGACAATCTTCAAAGCAGCGGTGTGAAATCACAGATAACAGTAAATGAACTGAACATAGTAAGATTAGAGAAATAGGATACCATTTGAACTTTATGATCGAGGGTGGGCGTGGAGGGCGCATAATCCCTCAACGTTACTCCTCATAAAATAAATATCAAACTTCAAACTGGTAAGTTCTCGTTTAATCTTACTATTTTACTTCGGAGTCACGTGAGTGACTACGTGAAGATTTTAAAGCTCTGTGATTTCATGCCGTGGAAACAAGTCCAGGCGTCATACACAGCATCAGTGGGCCAATGATGAGTGAACATTAATATAGCATTCAGACATGACATAGATATAGACATGTTGATGCCATTAATGAACAATAGTGGGAATCGTAACCTCCCTCAACCTGGAGGAAGTAAGAACCATACCTAACATAGAGTTGGCAAATACCCCCGATCTGGCAATAGGTTTATTCGGAATATTTGTACAGATTAATAGTTTGACCATCCTGCAGCCGCTAGGGTGTGGTCCATAAGCCTGCTGCTGAGGTATAGCAGTCCTGGTAGAGTGGGACTCAATTTCAATGTACATGTATATGCCAGACCCATTTAACCCTCTGGAGAAGATTTGTAGTGATTCCTTCTAACGAGGTTTTGTGTAACTAACAATATTGCTAGTCAGGTCTATGAGGCTCTTAGGGACCTTGACATATTGGTGTAGATGCGTGATCACACGCAACCCAAGGTCCATGGTATATGCAACATCTGGTTTGGTCTGTGTTTCTGTCTACTCTGCTTGACTAATCATAAACAAAACATGTTATTATAGCCCACAGATATGATCATTCTATCCAGTGTAGCAATGACTGGACCCGTAGCGCTGTACTCAATGCTATGGCATAACCATTAGTACATGAGTTTGACCAAGGGCAGGGATGTTGCTGGTGCCTATCGGCGAAGTGACGTAGCACAATGTTAACAACCCATATCTCTGCGTCCCTAGGCCTAGGAGGTTATTAGTTGACGATCCCCTTCATAATCTAGACGTCAGAGGGTGAGACCGGAAAGAGTGGTTTATATTCTCCGCAGCCAAATGATGAGGAGGTACTTCAGGCACAGTAAATGGAATTTTAACTTGATGTTATAATCCCATAAAACTGAATTTCAATGTGTCAGTCATCCATGCCGAGTTAAACGTGAAGAAGAATAAACAATACTTCTCATCTCCTATTCGGTTTGCTGCTATTTGGTGCTATTCCTGCAATCTGCAGTGAGCACTCCTAATGCTTATGGTTAGACAACCCGAGCCGCACGAAACGGTCTCTCAGAGTCTGTAAGTCTATGAATTGATTATATCATTCAAAGGATGGTTTCAACATCACAACTGAACCAGTATCTTTTTTATCCGGAAATAACCATGTGAGGTTTTATGCTCATTTCCCACATCAGCGGGAATCATGGGTATATAACCCAAGCAGGGACTATGAAACCTGGAAGCGGGAATCTTGCTGAATTTTGCGGCCAAATGGAGGAAGACATTAAGAAGAATCCTCCCTTGTGTAGCGAGAATGCACCCTTCGCCACTAATATGCCTTGTATTTTTTGCAACTGTTGATTGAGCCTGGATGCAAGCATCTCAATCGTTAGTGTTCCATCGATCCACAATGTTATTAAATGCTTTGTGATCACACATTCATTCTGTGTTGTCATTGATTTTGCATGATAATACACCAGTGCTAAATGCGGTTAGGTAAAACTATCACCGGATACTTTGATTTGTTGTATCTTTGTGATTAACATATACCACCACCAAAGTGCATCACCTTGGACTTGTGCATGCAGTTATGCATATCAACATGCCCTTTAATGCACAGAGTGCACCTGATGTCCATTGGCAGTTGATACCATAACTGAACACTTGATAACTCATGCTAATCCCATCTGCCTCCGTAACTAGAGATGGTATTAGTAGATTTCCCATCTTTGGGCAATAGCATCAGTTTGGAAATGACTGAAGATTTACAGATGAGAGGTTTTTAGTGGAGCAACGCTGAATACTGTTCATCCATCATTGTGACTTTGTTAGTTTCAGCTGAAAATAGCAGAGGTCTAATCTTTTGTCTCAGAGCTGATCACAGCCAAATAAATGGTTTGATTGTATCCCAATAATCAATAGTTTCAGTTGGTGTCAACTTAATTTGAATTTAACTGGACGGATGAGAACCTCAATTTCTCAAATATAGCTATGTGGCTGATAAGGCTAATTTAGTAAAATACAGTATGTTCAATATCATCCAGATTGGCCATGCCACTTATTTGTTAGCTCTGTGCAGTCGAAGCACTGATTGTAGTGATTTGGTGATAATCTGGAAACTGAAGTTAGCCCATTTTGCAATGCTGCTGAGTGTATCATTGCCTCATCCAGTTAAATTTCAAATATCTTCTGTGAAAGGAAATGATCACATGGAAGTTATTCATCAATGTCTATACTGCACATGCGGGTTGAGGCTGTTGACATTGATCAGTCCACATCCCATATTGTGAGCCTGCCTTGAAAGGTAAACCCCACCATACATGTTGTGCAGTATAAACTAATCTTATGTTATCCCAAACCAGTGTAAATATTACCAACTTGTATCCGTGACGGGAGACGTCATCGATGTGGCTCCATACCTTTATCCGAATGGGAGGACTTATGCAACCCGATCCAGGATCTGCCTCAACCATGTGTGCATGATTTTGCACTTCTGCTCCTGAGAGGTAGAGGAGCTCAAGTACGGGGTTGGCGCATCTTCCAGGAAGGCCGTTCTGGGCTATGGCCTAAAAAAGACTTTTGTTCTGGTTATACAGCCTTCAAGCTTTCACCAGCTTCAGTGCATCGTGGTTTGCTGGTGGGTGCGTTGGGGTGCTGCCGCCGGAGATGTGAGGTCTTGTGTGATGATGTGGCCTTCTTGAGCCCGATGGCCCTCGTCGACCTCCTGCTGCTGGTTCTGTTGTCCCTGCACCCCCAGCACACTTGTGGTATCTTCAGCCAAACCCCTGTATTCAGAGTCAGCCCATAAAGTGACTCCTAATGCTCCCCTCTGTTGAGGGAGATGCATTATGCAGCCCTCAATAAATTGCTGCCTTGGGCGTCCTAGACTCCATTTACCAGAACATGTCACATTGGAGCATCTGCTCCATCAAACCGCTCCATGCGGGATATGCGATCACAGTTGCTCCTGCCGTCGATTCCGACTGTGCAGGTGCCAGGTCGGAGACTGATGATCGATTAGCGGTCCAGGTGTAGCCAACCGCTGCTGACTGCCCTAACTCCCGCGGTCCTCCGCAGTCAGTCTCCATTTGGACTTAGTCCATGGTTCCTTTCCTGTAACACATCCTCACAGAAATAGAACTAAACAACCTGAGAGTAAAGAATTTACCTGCAGGTCCTGTTTTAAACCTTCTGCTGCGGGGGCAATGCTCCAACCCCCTTCGAGCTTGGTCTCGAGGTCATTGTATGCAGCCGGGGTTCCCTGGTAGTCGGGCCTTCCCCCCCCCCCCCCCCCCCCCGCCGTGCTGGGTATCCCCGCGGTTCCTGCAGGAGGGATATCCCCGCGGTCCCTGTGAAAGGGATAGCCGCGATATACATTGTCGGGTGGTATCCCCGCTGTATAGGTGCCACTGGCACCAGTATGAAGCCGCTGGCTCCAACGCCAACGGCCCGAGAGACGACTTCTCCGCCATCCGCTACCCATATTTCGGGGTCTTTCAAGGGGCTGTGTGTCGGGGTATCCCCGCTGTGTTTCCCAGGTGCCGGTAATATGAGGCTGCTGACTCCATCGCCAGCGGCCCGAGAGGCAAATTCACCTCCGCCCGCTCCCGCATTCCGCGGTCTTTAAAGCAGCTATATGTCGGGGGGGGGAGGGGGTATCCCCGATATTTTCGGGTATGCCCGAGGTCGTGACCGGTATTCCCTTGACTGGGTCCTCCGGACTTCGCCCCGGGCTTTAACAGGTTCCTGTAGGAAGATAAAAACCTGGAAAAAGTTTTAAAAACTTACCCTCGGGTCTGACTGTGGCAGGAGAATCACGTGCAGCCTGCCAGTCGTACGCAATGCGTTAGACGATATGGCACGCATGCGTCCTGGCGGGTTCTTCACGTAGTCACTCACGAGACTCCGAAGTAAAATAGAAGATTTCAATACATTGAATTGCATATCGGTGAAAGAAGATTAACTGGTATGGATACAATAAGTATTAGTTACCTTTTAGAGACACAAAATGCTAGTAACTCAACAGGTCAGGTAGCATCTGTGGAGAGGAGGAATGGGTGATGTTTCTGGTCAAGACTATTTGTGAAGTTTTGTCTTTAGTTTACCTGGAATTGCAGAGGAGTGTGATTGACTGAGACTAACTTGGAATTCAGTGTTTCTGTTGTGATATCTGGGTATGAGTCAAGATGGACCTTGGACGTCAGATACAACTCGGACTCCTGCCACCTGCAGAAGTTTTCGGCTGACTCTGCAATTATGGGCTGCATCAGTGAGGGGAGGGCAGCTGAATACAGAGCTGTAGGGTGAGTGGTGTGGGCTGAATCACCTACAGCTCATCACCAACAAAACTAAGGAGTTAGTGGTGGACTTTAGGAGGAGAGGAACACCCCTGTCCTACCTCCATCAAAGGTGTGGATGTGCAGTTTACCAAGAACTACAAGTACCTTGGAATGTACCTGGACAGTAAACTGGACTGGTCCAGGAATGCTGATGCACTGTAGAAGAAGGGACAGAACCATCTGTACTTTCTGAGGAGGTTCTACTCTTTCAACCTATGCAGTAAGATGCTGCAGATATTCTGTCAATCAGTGGTGGCCAGTGCCATCTTCTGCGCTGTCATGTGCTGGGGGAGCAGGGCGAAGGCCGCAGACGCCAACAGAATTAACAAACATTGCATATCCCCAATCCTGGATTTGCCGCTCATCAAATTAATTTCATGTTTCATGTATCTTGTGTTTTATGACTGTTGGCAGACCAATTTCCCTCCTGGGATAAATAAAGTTCTATCATATCGTATCATAAACAAGTGGTATTGCTGATTTTTTCAACAGTCCTGTTGAATGTGGAATGAATTTTATGGTTGATTAAAATGGTGCAACCATCCATGATGAGAGTCTGAGTATAGTACAAGTTTGGAGGATATTTGTTTTTGGAAAGCATTACTAATGGAATCCATGATGTGTGTACAAAGCTGCTCAATGAAAAGAAAAATAATTTTAAACAGTTGTTTGATCTTATCTTGTCAATGGAGATAATGATCAAGCACATGATAGCAACATCACCCCAGCAAATCACTGTGTATTATCAGGATAGCACCTTCTGAAAAAGGGAAGACGAACCTAAAGGCAAAATAGATTATATGTGTAGCTATCATTGCAATAGCAGGCAACATCAATAAAATGAGTGTGGTCAAAAAATATGCCTGGTCTATGGTATCAAACGACATTTGATACCACAATAATGCCATACACAATTGAATTGTGTGGAAATATGTGAAGTGTACAGTGCACATGAACAATGTGTGCATCGCAGAGCTGGTCCTTATCCCCAACAACTTCTCCTTCGACTCCTCCCACTTCCTCTAAACCCAAGGCGTAGCTATGAGCACGCGCATGGGCCCTAGCTAAGCCTGCCTCTTTGTAGGGTTCAAAAAGTCGCATCTCCGTCGGGGGAAGAGGTAAAAAAAAGTATCACTCACCCCTCCCCCCCCCCACCCCCCACATAATACAAAAACTAAAGATGAACTAAAACATACAAATAAAAAAGACTAAAAACAACAACAAAGAAAGGGAGTTGGCGAGGTTGCCACTCACGGCGCCACCCGGTGGCAACATCCTTGTAAATCTTCTCTGCATCCTTTCCAGTTTAACAACATCTATCATATAACAGGGTGACCAAAGTTGAACTCAGTATTCTAAATGTGACCTCACCAATACCTTGTACAACTGTAATATGATCTCCCAACTTCTATACTCAATACTCTGACTGATGAAGGCCAATGTGCCAAAAGGCTTCTTGACCACCCAATCTTCCTATGATGCCACCGTCTAATAAACCACATATCCTCGATCTCTCTGCTCAACAACACTCCCCAGAGCCCTGACTTTCACGGTGTAGGTCCTGTCCTGGTTAGATTTTCCAAAATGCAACAAGTCACACTTCTCTGAATTAAACGTCATCAAACTTTCCTCAGCCCATCTATCCAAATGATCAAAATCCTATTGCAATTTTTGACCGCTTCAATTCCTGAGGGGCCCAAAATGCACTCAACAAACATCCTGAGGTGTTTTGTAATTAACTTGGAAGTATTCAAGTTATGAAAGCTGAGATCCACCTGAAGGGGAAATCTACACCAACATTCTTTGAACAATAGCCCGTACCTCACAGCCTGAAGAAAAAGGCTGGAAAGAGCTGATGAGACCACAGATATCATTGATGCAGTTCAATGTTCTTCAGGGCTGCACCAATTGTTCCAGTAGTGAAGACAGATGGCATCATTAGGAGATTACAAGATAACAAACAGAGAAGAAAAGCTAGACGGATACCCCTTGCCACTGACTATTGATTTACCTTCTCAGCTGGAGTGCAGAGATTGATGTCGACTTTAGCTGCGTATTACTGCAGTCCAATGTACAAGAGTGGACAGTGAATCCAAAGCCCTGAACTGAATGCACCTCAGTCTGAGATGACAACACTGATGGACATTGTGTTGCTGCTGGAACTCATGAACATATCTCCAGTTTCAATACAATAGTTTATTACTGTTGAGAAGAGACCCAATCTTCTCACAAATGCATAGTGTGGACGGAAAGGAAATATGAAGATTACCCATAGTTACCATATTACAGTAAAATATCTGAGTTACACATATCACAATGTGGCTGTTTGGGGATCAAAAGTTGTTCCACCACAAAACCAAAGAGTAATTCTGATGCAGTTGCATAGACATCAGGCCGTATCTCGAGTCAAGCAGGTTGCCCAATGTTGTGTCAAGCATCTTGGAATTGATAAACAGAAAAGGACAGATACCTGCTGAGTTATGGTTCAGCAGATGTGTCACAATACATTGGATCTGATTTACCTACAGTACTACCTTCATGTTCAAAACAAGTGAAGCAACGGCTTGGAAACATGATGCCAGTTTTATGGTCGACAATTTGTACAAAAGATCACACGAGAAGGCTAGATATAAATGCTGGCGTAACTCAGCAGGTTAGGCAACATTTCTGGAGAGAAGGAATGGGTGACATTTTGGGTCAAGTCTGAAAAAGGGTCTCGACCTGAAATATCACCTATTCCTTCTATCCAGAGATGCTGTCTGCAATTTTTGACCACTTCAATTCCTGAGAGGCCCAAAATGCACTAGATAACCATCCTGAGGTGTTTTATAATTAACTTGGAAATATTCAAGTCATGAAAGCTGAGATCCACCTGAAGGGGAAAACTACACCGACATTCTTTGAAGAATGTCCCGTACCTTAAGTGGCTTTTTCACGGGGCGACTTGACGCAAGAGTGAACCAGAGTTTAACATCGTGGGAACCTCGTGCGATAACAGTACGGCATTCGTGGACCACCGTGGACCACCGTGGCGCTAACGGCAGGTAATCGTGTATCTTGGTCACTCGGGAGAAAATTCAAGAAAGTTTGAATTTCTCCAAGAGTGACTTGTACACTTGTGGTTGAGCATTGCAACATTGTATGAACAAGTGGCCAGTGCGATATCCGTGCGATATCCGTAATAACTCTTGCGGGTACCGTGGGAACTCCTGCAAATGGTGAGTAACTGAGCAGTTTGATTGTCAGTGCTTGTTTTACCTCATTGTTAAATAAATATATTTTTTACTATCAGATTGATGTTTCATTAACACATCACTACAAGATGAATGTTTCTAATGTTATAATCACTCTCATGCTGAAACACAAAATAGTTGAAGGGAGGTGAAATAATCACATTTTCATTCTTTTTCATTTTTGAGTGTTCAGGTACCTCACTTGCTGAGCTATTTTACTCCAGCAGTTTGTGTCTCTTTTTGTCTAAAGCAGTTTCTAAGACTGTAGGAACTCCGCGGGCCAGGCAGCATCTACGGAGGGAAATGGACAGGCGACCCTTTCTTCAAGCTGCCTTATCTCTCTCCCCCCCCACCCCCTCCCCCCTACTCCCACCCACACACGCAAATGCTGGAGAAACTCAGCGGGTGCAGCAGCATCTATGGAACGAAGGAAATAGGCAACGTTGCCTACTACCCTCTGTGTAAAGAAGCTGCTCCTCAGCTTTCTATTAAATCTTGCCCTCTCACCTTAAACCCGTGTTCTCTACTTTTTGATGCCCTGACCCTGAGTAAAAGTCTGTGCATTTCCCCTCGGTTATACACCTCCATTAGATCACCCTTCAGCCTCCTGCACTCCAAGTAACATAATCCTCGCCTGCCCAACCTCAGCGGGAGAAACTCAGCGGGTGCAGCAGCATCTATGGAACGAAGGAAATAGGCAACGTTGCCTACTTCCTTCGCTCCATAGATGCTGCTGCACCCGCTGAGTTTCTCCAGCATTATTGTGTACCTTCGATTTTCCAGCATCTGCAGTTCCTTCTTAAACACAAATGCACCGAGTTGCTCCAGCATTTCGTGTTTTGTTCAGTATTCCAGCATTCGTTGTCTCCCGCGTCTCCAATAAAACAAAACTACTGTCAAAAGGGTGAAGAATAGGGGCAGAGATAGATACATTCCTGATTAGTGCGGCTGTCAGGAGGTTATGGGGAGAAGGCAAGAGAATGTGGTTGAGAGGGAGAGATAGATCAGCCGCGATTGAATGGCGGAGTGGACTTAATGGACCGAATGGCCTAATTTTGCTCCTATAACTAACAAAGATAGTAATTGTTAGGGAAATGTAGTTATTAAAGACGAGGGGGAGCAGAAATGGGCAGTCTGGGATGGCTCGCGAGATACTTGCATAGAGGCACAAAAGTTAAAGAAAGGGCAGATAAACAGAGAGGGGGGGGGGACTTCCCTCAGTGCCCATCTGTTACCATTAATTGGACAGTTCGGTCTGTGAACCGCAACACGCCAACCCCGACATCCAGCCCGGTGGTCAGTCCTTTGAAGATAGACACCAGTTGCTTGGAGCAACTCAGCCGGACAGGCAGCAACTCTGGAGAGAAGGAACTGGTGGCGTTTCGGGTCGAGAGCCTTCTTCAGACTGAGGTCAATCCCCTGCATGGATAACAGGAGTCCCAGCCAACACGACAATCGCCCGCTGCAGTCTCGGAGCTTCCACTGCGAAAACGGTGCCTACATTTGAGCACTTATGTAACTGAACCATCCTAACACCAACCACAGACCATTCCTGAACTACTACCTACCTCATTCGAGACCCTCGGACTATCTTAGATCGTATACTCACTGGCGTTATCGAGTTACAGTGTGGAAACCGGCCCTTCGGCTCAACTTGCCCATACCGGCCAAAATGTCCCATCGAATCTAGTCCCATCTGCCTGCATCTGGTCCATATCCCTCCCAACCTGTCTTATCCATGTACCTGTCTAAATGTTTCTTAAATGTATGGATGGACCCAGCCTCAACTACCTCCTCTGGCAGCTTGCTCCATACACCCACCACCCTTTGTGCGAAAATGTTACCCCTCACTCAGATTCCTATTAGATCTTCCCCCCTCACCTTGAACCTATGCCCTCTGGTCCTCGAATCCCCTCTGTGGGCAAAGGACATATATTACCCTGGACTCTGTCTATTTCCCTGCCTGTTCGTCTCATGGTTTTGTACACCTCTCAGCCTCTGTCCCCAGTGTGGAGTTAAGGGCTTGTTTATGGGCGCCCTGGGCTGAGAACTCTGGAGGATGGGTTTTAGACTTTATCGGGAATCGAGATAGACCCCGTAATGCAGGAGCAAAGAATCGCAGACGCTAATCTGCATTGGAAAGACACAATATGCGGGAGTAACTCAGCGCTGAAGAAGAGTCCCGACCCGAAACATCATCTATCCATGTTGTCTAGCGATGCTGGCTGACCCGCTGAGTTGCTCCAGCGCTTTGTGTCTTTCCACTAGACCTGTAATAAGTCTCGGCTGGGTGTTTACTGGGATCTCTGGTGTTTAATAGACGTCCTGATGTTGTTTTTGATCGGGTTTCAATAGACAATAGACAATAGGTGCAGGAGTAGGCCATTCGGCCCTTTGAGCCAGCACCGCCATTCAATGTGATCATGGCTGATCATCCCCAATCAGTACCCCGTTCCTGCTTTCACCCCATATCCCCTGACTCCGCTATCTTTAAGAGCCCTATCTAGCTCTCTCTTGAAAGCATCCAGAGAACCACCCTCCACCGCCCTCTGAGGCAGAGAATTCCACACTCACAACTCTCTGTGTGAAAAAGTGTTTCCTCGTCTCCGTTCTAAATGGCTTACTCCTTATTCTTAAACTGTGGCCCCTGGTTCTGGACTCCCCCAACATCGGGAACAAGTTTCCTGCCTCTAGCGTGTCCAAGCCCTTAACAATCTTATATGTTTCAATAAGATATCCTCTCATCCTTCTAAACTCCAGAGTATACAAGCCCAGCCGCTCCATTCTCTCAGCATATGACAGTCCCGCCATCCCGGGAATTAAACTTGTAAACATATGCTGCACTCCCTCAATAGCGAGAATGTCCTTCCTCAAATCTGGGGACCAAAACTGCACACAATACTCCAGATTGTACAATCAGAGTTACCACTGGAATATTGAAACAGCGACTTAAACCTCCAGGCAAGTTTGCTGCCAGGTATTTCATGGAAAGATAGAAAAAGTAGATGCAGGAGTAGGCCATTCGGCCCTTCGAGCCAGCACCGCCATTCAATGTGATCATGGCTGATCATCCCCAATCAGTACACAAAACCAGCAATCAATAAACAGAGAAAAGGTCAAAATGCTGGGGCAACTCAGCGGGACAGGCAGCATCCAGATGTGGGCTCCTATATATCGGCGAGACCAAGCGCAGGATCGACGGTCTTACTACTGACAGTATTTAATCAGATCCATATTAAATCATTTCCCCTTCACCTTAAACCTATGTAATCTGGTCCTCGATTCGCCTACTCTGGGCAAGAGATTGTGCATCTACCCGATCGATTCCTCGCATGATTTTAAACATTATCTTGCACACAGCGTTGTTCCCTTCACCATGTATACACCATTTATGGCTCGATTGTTACTATTTATTGTCTGTCTACTGACTGGTTAAACGTTTGAAAGTTTCACCTCTCAGTAGATAATAAAATAAGACAACCATCACGGTCAATGTGAGACAAAGTCTTTATTCCTATTTGACAAAATAAAAAGACGACTTCTTGCACATATTGAGAGAAGGTGCATCACACCAAACAACATTTGTCTAAAAAAAAACAGATTATTCTTCAGCTCATTAAAGAGCTCGGGTGAAATTCTGACAACGTTTGTGAATGCACTTTTATCCTCTTCGCACAGCACATTAAGCAGCTGATCATATTGTCCAAATTGAGGTCTCCGTTGAAAGATGGGCTTCACCCAGTGAGACTTCCTTTTAATTCTCTTTTTAATTAATCTCACCCTTCTGCCTTCACGCAAGCGTTATCGATGCACATAGTGGGCTGCTGCATACAGCGCGCAATGAAAATAACCACCATCCTGTACTCGAAAATACTTAGTATAGGCATGTCTCCAAATGAGCCAATTCAACCAAGGGAGGAATATAGTGTGTGAAAAAAAACAATATAGTGTGTGAAAACAAAGTCACATCATTTGTGCCACGATGTTCATTCAAGATTAACGGGAAAGCTCGGGAGACGGACAAGTCACTCGCACAAATAACAGAAATGCCGAGTACCGTGGGAACTCTTTATCTACCCCCCGTTATATCGTGCGAAAATCGTGCTGGACCATGACCACTTCACTCTGGTGACATCTTGCGTCAACTCGCCCCGTGAAAAAGCCCCATTACTGTCTGAAGTGTGAGTTACTTCAGCATTTTGTGTCTGACTTTGGTGTAATCCAGCATCTGTAGTTCCTTCCTACATATGAGAAGGTTATCTAGGTACATCACTGATTTTAAGGACCACTACCATTTGTGTTTATTTGAATGATAGGTGCATGATGAAGTTTATCCTGTTCAGTACCATCCCCAAGTATATTTGGTTCAAGGCCAGTAGTGAAAAAAAAACTTGACAGTCAACTAGTTAATCAAGACCATGTAAGACACTGTTCATTACTGTCACTCATCAATCAGATGGAGACTTGCTGGATCAAACGTTTACCCATCTATTTCTAGAAATGGGATGAGATTTTATCAACTTGCATTTAACTTATCACTGCTCTGCCCTTGACATCATATTGGCTCCTTTTCTTTGAAAGCTACATTAATTTTGATGTATAGATGCGGACTGAAAACAAGAGAAAGGAAAACAAAATTAAATGGAGAATGGTACACAATTAGGATCAGACAAATATAAAATTATGCAGGTAAAATCATGCAGAAGCCTCTAAAACAGCAATATCATACGACTTCCACCACAACCCCTGGCAATGCATTCCAGGCACCCACCACCCTAGAAAATGTAGAAAATCTGCCCTGCACATCTCCAATAAACGTTCCCCCCTCTCGCCTTATACTTATGCCCTCTAGTGTTGGACATTTCCACCCAGGTTCTGACTGTCTACCCTATCTATGCCTCTCATAATATTGTATACTTCCATCAAGTCTCCCCGCAACCTCTGACGTTCCAGAGAAACAATCCAAGTCTATCCAACCTCCCCCTGTAGTTGAAACATAGAAACATAGAAATAGAAAATAGGTGCAGGAGTAGGCCATTCGGCTCTTCAATATGATCATGGCTGATCATCCAACTCAGTATCCTGTACCTGCCTTCTCACCATACCCCCTGATCCCTTTAGCCACAAGGGCCACATCTAACTCTCTCTTAAATATAGCCAATGAACTGACCTCAACTGCCTTCTGTGGCAGAGAGTTCCAGAGGTTTGCCACTCTGTGTGAAAAATGTTTTTCTCATCTCGGTCCTAAAGGATTTCCTGTTTGTGTTACATGTTTATTGTGTATTGTGTGTTCTTTTTTGATTGTACAGCTGCTGGAAAATTCATTTCACTGCACTGCATTGTGTGTACGTGATGAATAAAAATGGAATGATTGATTGACATTTATGTCAAGTTCACATGTAAATCACAAGCAGTAGGGGTGCCAATACAGATACCTGTGGAACTCCACTGGACACAGACCTCCAGCCAGATTATCTACCATCCACCACAACCCTCTTTCTTCTACGGTTAAGGCAGTTCTGAATCCATAAATCATTGTGAATCCCATTTATCTTAAGCTTCTGGATCAATCTATCAACAGAGACCTTATCAAAAACCCTACTAAAACCCACGTTAATAGTTCAAGTTCAAGTTCAAGTGAGTTTATTGTCATGTGTCACTGTATAGGACAATGAAATTCTTGCTTTGCTTAAGCACACAGAAAATAGTAGGCATTTACTACAAAACAGATAAATGTGTCCATATACCATGATATAAATATATATACACCTGAATAAATAAACTGATAAAGCGCAAATAGCAGAAAGTGGTTATTAATATTCAGAGTTTTGTCCGAGCCAGGTTTAATAGCCTGATGGCTGTGGGGAAGTGGCTATTCCTGAACCTGGTTGTTGCAGTCTTCAGGCTCCTGTACCTTCTACCTGAAGGTAGCAGGGAGATGAGTGTGTGTGGCCAGGATGGTGTGGGTCTTTGATGATACTGCCAGCCTTTTTGAGGCAGCGACTGCGATAAATCCCCTCGATGGAAGGAAGGTCAGAGCCGATGATGGACTGGGCAGTGTTTACTACTTTTTGTAGTCTTTTCCTCTCCAGGGCGCTCAAATTGCCGAACCAAGCCACGATGCAACCGGTCAGCATGCTCTCTACTGTGCACCTGTAGAAGTTAGAGAGAGTCTTCCTTGACAAACCGACTCTCCGTAATCTTTTCAGGAAGTAGAGGCGCTGATGAGCTTTTTTGATAATTGCGTTAGTGTTCTCGGACCAGGAAAGATCTTCAGAGATGTGCATGCCCAGGAATTTGAAGTTCTTGACCCTTTCAACCATCCATTGATATAAATGGGGCTGTGGGTCCCCCTCCTACTCCTTCCAAAGTCCACAATCAGTTCCTTGGTTTTGCTGGTGTTGAGGGCCAGGTTATTGCGCTGGCACCATATGGACAGTTGCTCGATCTCTCTTCTGTACTCTGACTCATCCCCATCAGTGATACGTCCCACAACAGTGGTGTCGTCAGCGAACTTGATGATGGAGTTCGCACTGTGGTTGGCTACGCAGTCATGGGTATAGAGTGAGTACAGCAGGGGGCTGAGCACGCAGCCTTAAGGTGCTCCTGTGCTGATTGTTATCGAGGCTGACACATTTCCACCAATACAAACAGACTGTGGTCTGTGGATGAGGAAGTCGAGGATCCAGTTGCAGTGGGATGCGCAGAGACCCAGTTCTGCGAGTTTGGTAACTAGTTTGGAGGGGATGATTGTGTTGAATGCCGAGCTGTAATCGATGAATAACAGCCTGACATATGAGTTTTTGTTGTCCAAGTGGTCCAGTGCGGAGTGGAGGGCCAGCGAGATCGCATCCACCATTGATCTGTTGTGGCGGTAAGCGAACTGTAGTGGGTCCAGGTTTTTGTCAAGGTAGGAGTTGATTTGCTCCATGATCAGCCTCTCAAAGCACTTCATCACCACCGGCGTTAGTGCCACTGGTCGATAGTCATTGAGGCACGTCACCTTACTCTTCTTGGGCACCGGTATAATTGATGCCCTTTTAAAGCAGGTGGGGATCTCAGACCTCAGAAGTGAGAGGTTGAAAATGTCCGTAAAAACTCCCGCCAGTTGGTCCGCACAGGTTTTTAGAACACGACCGGGTATAGCATCAGGACCAGGTGCTTTTCGGGGGTTCACCCCTCTGAAGGATTTCCTGACGTCAGCCTCTGTGACTAACTTCATCAATATCCTTGGTCACATCCTCAAAATACTCAATTAAGTTAGTGAGACACAACTTGTCATGTACAAAGGCATGCTGGCTGTCCTTAATTAGCCCATTCTCTTCCAAATGGGAGTAAATGTTTCTATGTTTCTATAAATCTTATCTTGCAGAATTCTCTCCAATAGTTTCCCTACCACTCATCTGAAGTCCCGCTGTGTTACTCCAGCATTTATGTCTATCTGTGGCAAGACTCCAACCAGCTTGGGATGAGTGAAGAGAATGCATGCATTGTGAGCAGTAACATTTGGCGGTGGTTCGAAGGGGGTGGGTTAAGGCAAACCTAATATATAATTGAGAAATATGAGGCCAACAAATAAAGTTTCTTATCCAAGCATTGTGTCCTTGAAATGTTAACTTGCTTAATTTTCTTGTTTCATTACTGAACACAGCATCATGCTGACAGCACTATAACTATTGTTTTGGAATTTGTCCATGGTCCTTTGATTGTGGAACTGTCTACTGCTTCAGTTTACCTGTTGCTTTACTTTATGAACGAGGTTGTTAATTTATGTAATGAACTGAACATTATAATAAATATGCTCGCATCCCCCCATAAATGTTCCAGGCTCCAACATGCACTGGTGGTTTCACCTGAGACGGTTCATGAGATAACACTGTGATTGCATGAAACTGTCTACATCTGGACTTTCGATGAGACAGTTGTTTTTATTTGAGTTAAAACTGAAAAGTTTATGATTTGTTATTCAGTACACAACATCACTGCTTTGAGAAAGTTTTAAATGTTTAATTGCAGCTAAACATCTTTCTGTGCAGCTTGATTACATAAAACAGCTATTTAATTTATGATATATTTAAATGTCCTATTTACCCTCTATTTATTTAATTGGCAATCTGGTATTTCATTCAATGCATGAATTTTCTTCACTCATCCCAAGCTGGTTGGAGTCTTCCAACATTGGCTTATCCGTTTTTATGAGTACAATTTAGTAAAGTATGTTGGATAGAGGAAAGAAGATGGCTTTCTGTCTTTGAGACTGCTGTGTTTGTGGACTTTCTTTATCACTTGTGGACTATCCTGATCACCAAACTGGTCTGGCAACAGCTCTGCCCAAGACCACAAATATCTACTGAAACTTGTGGATATGTCCCAATCCATCACACAGATCAGCCTCTTTCTCCTTTCCCACCCTCCCACTCCCACTATTAACATGATCTACACTTCACACTGCCTTGGGAAAGCCACCAACATAATGCAGGTCCATATTTAGAGAATCATAGTCATAGAGTGATACAGTGTGGAAACAGGCCCTTCAGCCCTCATTGACCAACATGTCCTAGCTCCACTAGTCCCACCTGCCCGCATTTGGCCCATATCCCTCCAAACCTGTCCTATCCATAGAAACATAGAAACATAGAAACATAGAAAATAGGTGCAGGAGTAGGCTATTCGGCCCTTCGAGCCTGCACCGCCATTCAATATGATCATGGCTGATCATCCAACTCAGTATCCCATCCCTGTCTTCTCTCCATACCCCCTGATCCCTTTAGCCACAAGGGCCACATCTAACTCTCTCTTAAATATAGCCAATGAACTGGCCTCAACTACCTTCTGTGGCAGAGAATTCTACAGATTCACCACTCACGTACCTGTATAACTGTTTCTTAAATGTTGGGATAGTCACTGCCTCAACTACCTTCTCTGGCAGCTTGTTCCATACTTCCAGCACACTTTGTGTGAAAATGTTACCCCTCATATTCCTATTAAATCTTTACCTTAAAGCTATGTCCTCTGGTCCTCAATTCACCACTCTGGGCAAGTGGCTCTGTGCATCCACCCGATCTATTCCGCTCATGATTTTATGCTCCTCTATAAGATCACCCCTCATCCTCCTGTGCTTCAAGGAATAGAGACCCAGCCTACTCAACCTCTCCTCATAGCTCAGACCCTCTAGTCATGGCAACACCCTCGTAAATCTTCCCTCCATACTACCGGCGCCACGTACTAGTGAGGTTTCCAATATAATGATAGGACAGATTAATCTGTCGCTGAGTTGATTCAGGAGACAGGGATTCACATTTTTGGACCATTGGGATCTCTTCTGCGGCAGAGGTGACCTGTACAAGAAGCACCTGAACTGTAGGGGAACCAACATCCTTGCAGGGAAGTTTACCAGCTCTACTCAGGAGTGTTTTAAACTAGAATAGGGGGGAGGGAACCAGAGCAATAGGTCAGCAAATGGAAAGGTTGACAAAAAGTGGAGGTTATGACAATTAATGCCCCTGTCCCACTTAGGTGATTTTTTAGGCGACTACAGGCCACTAGGCTGTCGCCACATGGTCGCGAGGATGTCGCCTCTATGGTCGTGAGTTATCTCCTCAGTCGCCCAAAGAATCGTACTGTTTTTCTGGTCGCCGCTGGATTTCGAAATGTTCAAAGCTTTTTGGCGTCATTCGGTGACAGTTGGCTAACATAGGTTGTCGCCGGTGCTGACTTCAGTGAATTCCATTGGCAACTACCCACATCAACCTACCTCAACCGGCGACAGGTACTGTCTTCAGTTGTCGCCGACAGGGTCATAGTTTGTCATAGCTTGTCGCGGGTGGACGTAGGTTAACTTCAGTTGCCGGAGGTTGTCGTAGGTGTGGTCGTATGTGGACGTCCTAATGCGTCGCCGGTTGTCGGTGGCTTGCCGAGGCTGGACGTCGATTAGGTGGTGGGCTGTTGCAGACATTGTCGTAGGTTGGTCCAGTCACCGGTTTTCCAGGTGGGACAGGCCCTTTAGTCATTAACTATTCCCCACCCCACCTGCCCCACTGGTCAAGATCCAATTTATTCAATTTTTGACAACCATCATCGCTATCGACAATGCCACCCATTTCTGTGTCATCTGTAAACTTACTAATCATGCCTGGTACATTCTCATCCAAATCATTGATATCAAACAACAAGCAGCAAAGGACCCAGCACAGACCCTGAGGAACACAACCAGGCACAGGCCTCCAGTCCGAAAAACAACTTCCACCATCGGTTACCTTCCATGAAGCCAATTTTCTTTCGAAGCAGCCAACTCTCCCTGGATCCCATGTGACCTAACCTTTCAGAGCAGCCTACCTTTATTTAAGCGACTGCCGGTGACTGTCATAGTCGTAGCAGGTTGCCGAATAACCGGCGACCGGACTAATGGGCCTGTCCCACTTAGGCGATTTTTTAGGCGACTACCAGCGACTACGACAATGGAATTCACTGAAGTCAGCACTGGCGATAACCTACGTCACCTGGTGACAACCTACTTCACCTGGTCACAACCAACACCATCCTGGCGACAACCTAAGACAACCTACGACAGCACCTACGTCAGGAGAAGACAAGGTACGACGAGCCCACGGTCGTCGACTGTTGCCGAAAAGTTTTAAATATTTCAAAATCCAGCAGCGACCAGAAAAATGTATAACTCTTTGGGCGACTGAGGAGACTGCTCACGACCATACAGGCGACACCCCGGTGACCGTGTGGCGACAGCTTAGTCGCCGGCAGTCGCCTAAAAAATCGCCTAAGTGGGACAGGCCCTTTACAGTTTCAAATGCCTTGCTGAATTCTAGACAACAACTACAGCCCTGCCCTGGTCAACCTTTTTAGTTACTTCTTCAAAAACTCAAACAGATTTGTGAGACATAATCACCCACTCCCAAAACCATGAGAATGTCACTGGGATTGGGGGGCTTGAGTTATAACGAGAGATCGGGCCCACTGGGACTTTTGTAAATGGAGCATAGAAGGTTGAGGGTGACACTAATCATGAGGAGCATAAATATGTTGAATAGCCACAGATTTCATCCCAGGATGGGAGAGTCTAAAACTAGAGGACTTACGCGCAAGGGGAGGGGATAGATTTAATAAGGATCTGAGAGGCAGCTTTATTGCTCAGAGGGTGATGGTAAATGGAACAAGCTGTTAAAGAACTGTCGAGTTGGTTACAAATATGATGTTTAAAAGACATTTAGACATATATTGATAGTAAAGATTTAGAGGGATGCAGGCCAACAGCAGGCAGATAGTAGCTCAATATACCATGGTCTGGGTCACCATGGATGAGTTGGGCTGAAGAGTCTGTAGTGCTGTGCATATCTATCACTCCAAAAAGAAGGCGGTCGCTAAGCAAGTAAATGAAGAGAGACTAGACTCGGGAAACCTCTCTCAAGATAAAATGGCTTACATCTTAACAAATAGGTAGCTATCTTGTTTAGTTTAATTTAGTTTAGAGATACAGTACGGAAACAGACCCTTCGGGGTCACCAAGTCCGCGCTGACCAGCGATCCTAGCACATTGACACTGTCCTACACACACTAGGGCCAATTTACAATTTTACCAAGCCAATTAGCCTACAAACATATTATAAGTCTTGGACTGTGGGAGGAAACCGGAGCACCTGGAGAAATTACATATAGGTGACGGGGGAGAACCTACAAAGTCCATACAGACAGCATCCATAGTCAGGATCGAATCCGGGTCTCTGGCACTGTAAGGCAGCAACTCCACAGATGTGCCACCATGCCGCATGATGGGGCATGATGGCGCATGGAAGCATATACTTGGCAGGGTGCTGTTACCATTCCATTGGCTCAATATATGAATGCAAGCCAAGCAGAAGTAGAATAGTAAGTTAGGAGAATGGGTTAGTATTGGTAGATGATTGCAGTAAATGCAGTCTTTGATTGCAATGCCCACATACTAAGAAAGTTAGGGATTCACCATTTAAG
The DNA here is from genome assembly GCF_010909765.2 of Amblyraja radiata. Classification (NCBI taxonomy): domain Eukaryota; kingdom Metazoa; phylum Chordata; class Chondrichthyes; order Rajiformes; family Rajidae; genus Amblyraja; species Amblyraja radiata. Next base: position 1,941,813 of record NC_045977.1, read on the forward strand.
TAACAACAAAGGATTTGTGAAAGAGTGGGTTTAGTCCTCTGGGGTGGCATGATGTGCTGCCCATGGACCAGAGAAACAGGCCCTTCGGCCAACCAGGTCCACGCCGACCAGCGATCCCTGCATATTAACACGATCCTACACACACTTGGGAAAATTTTTAAAATTAGTAAACCAATTTACCCACATACCTGTACATCTTTGGAGTGTGGGAGGAAACCGAAGATCTCGGAGAAACGCTGGAAGTGGACAGACGTGACTGTGTTCAATGCTATTGGCAATGCCATCCACATTGCAGGTGTTTGCAAGCATTTTAGCAGCAGATGGCACCATTTTACAACTGTTGGGAGTGTGAATTGCTCATTGATAGGTGGGCATGCTGCAACTAGGGATAGGAACTATGCTTGGGTTCCACTGCTAGAATGATGATGGGACAGTTTTCATTAACTGGCAGTGATGATGCTGTGTGCTGACTGGGCAGACTTACCAAGAGTACAGGGGAATGAGTCGGAAACAGGACAATAGATGGGGAATATACAGGCCTTGTTGGCTGAACTTCTCCATCATTGTGGCAATCCCTGCAGCCATGTGAAAGGTGAAAAAGCACTTGCTAGAGTTAAGATGTGTTTGAGCCAGCAGCATAATTGAAAAGGTTCATTCTAGTTGTTGGTTATCAACAGAGCAACAGAGAAAGAGGTAATCTTACAACCTGATGCAATCAGGTTTACAGTGAAGAACACAAATCAAAATGATGTCCATGGCAAGATTGATTTCGTGCTCACTACCTCATAGTTTATGCTGTTTGAATTTAAATAGCTGAATGAACATTCGCCTGCCGATTATCAAATATATTATTTTCTCAGCAGAAATATGGAGTGTTTTGCTCCAATCCTGTTGCAAACAAAACTAAATAGGTTTCTTTCCACAAAATCTATATTTTTGGACAATCGGATCTTTTTTAGTTCAGTTTAGTTTCGAGATACAGCACGGAAACAGGCCCTTCCATCCACGGGGGCCGTGCCGACCAGCGATACATAAACACTGTCCTACACACACTAGGGACAATTTTTACATTAACCAAGCCAATTAATCTACAAACCTTTGACATATGGGAGGAAACTGAAGATCTCAGTGAACGCCCATGCAGGTCGCGGGGAGAAAATACAAGCCCGTACTGACAGCACCCGTACTCAGGATTGAACCCGGGTCTCCGGCACTGCAAGTGCTGCAGGGCAGCAATTCTATCACTGCGCCACCGCCACAGAATATCCCCAAATTATTATTTTTTAATAAACTATCTGCTAACTTTAGTCGATGACTTTGTCTGATAAATATCTATTAAGACCACATCACTTCAATCCTACAAATGAAATGTGGATTTCAAACATGTTCGAAACATTACACCTGGAAGAGATGAGACTCCTCCTAGTAGGCAAAGCAGACCACTTCCAAAAGACGTGGTCTGCATTTATGGAACTATTACAAGCATAAGGTGCAATAATAATTTAAAAAATAAATGGTACCAGGATCTGGTAACGGGGGGTAAAAAAAAAACACGGTTGGTATATCCTTTTTTGCGGAGTTTTGTGTAATAATAGAGCGATTGTTTCTCCTTTTTTTTCTTTTCTTTCTAGGGTCTATCTCCTTTCTTTACTTCCTTCTCTAACTTATTTTCTAAGGGGCTTTCTTTTCCCAACACTTTCCTGCACCTTCACGACTCTTGCTCACTTTCCTTACTTCTTTTATTTCTACCTTTTTTAAAGCTCGAAAAATGAATAAGATATATGTGATGCGTGTTACTGTAATTTACTGTACTTCTAATTTTTTAAAAAATTAATAAAAAAAAAAAATTCCTACAAATGAAGCAGGACCTTAATTCCAAAGAGGGCTTTTTGTGTGATAAAGGAATGACAATAGAGTCATAGAATGATACAGCATGGAAGCAGGCCATTCGGCCCAACTTGCCCGCACCGGGCAACATATCCCAGCTACAATAGTACCACCTGCACGCATTTGGTCCATATCCCTCCAAACCTGTCCTTTCCATTTAACTGTCTAACTGTCTATTAAACATTGGGATAGTCCCTGCCTCAACTACCTCCTCTGGCAACTTGTTCCATACACCGACCACCCTTTGTGTGAAAATGTTACCGCTCAGATTCCTATTAAATCATTTCCCCTTTACCATAAACCTATGTCCCCCTTGTCCTCGATTTACCTACTCTGGGCAAGAGACTCTGTGCATCTACCCGATCTGTTCTTCTCATGATTTTACACATCTCTATGAGATCACGCCTTATCTTCCTGCATCCCAGCCTACTTAACCTCTCCCTCTAGTCCTGGCAAAACCATGTAAATCTTCTTTGTACCCTTTCCAGCTTGACAACATCTTTCCTATAACCATGATCACAATAAATGGCAGTGCTGGCTCGAAGGGCCGAATGGCCTCCCCCTGCATCTATTTTCTATGTTTCTATGTAACATGGTGCCCAGAACTGACCATAATACTCAATACTCTGACTGATGAAGGCCAATGTGCCAATAGCCTTTTTGACCACCCTATCTATCTGCGACTCGACCTTCAAAGAACCATGCACCTGCATTCCTAGATCCCTCTGTTCTACAATGTTCCCCAGAAGCCTACTATTGTGTCGGTCCATGTTAGACTTCCCAGAATGCGCAACCTCACATTTCTTTGTATTTTATAAATACAATATACATTTTCTAGTACAAAATGCAGTTCTATATGTTTATATTCTTGATGCTTTAATGGAAACAAGACGCCCAAGTAATTTATGAATGTAATAGAAACATCAACACACACTGAGTATGCAAGGCACATTATGAAGGGATTTTTGATTAATTTAGGAATAAGTTCTGAAGCTTGGAGTGCTATTTTCAGTGTAACTTAATGTATCTATTAGTCTGGGGAAAAATATACGTATAGTTTTCAATAAAAATAATAGCATCTTGTATTTTATTTTGTTCTAAAACGCTTCACAGCAAAGGGTTGCTGGATGATTTGATGCAGTTCCGCACTTGACATACATATTAGTCACATCTAAATTTCCCCTGATACCTTCGGTTATTTCCTGGAACATTATCTCACCTTGTTTTAAAATAATTCCCTTTTTATTCTCCTGCCTGCTGTCAGGCAATCTAACATTGAGATCAAAGATCTGCAGCTTATGCAGTTACTGTTCTTTTCTTTGTCCTTTCCTTTATGATCCTACCTGTCTAATTAGCTACTTTATCCTGACAGTCACTGGGATTGTGCTGTGTTGATAAATGGCTCATTTCACTGCGTATGGGATTAATTTCTATATCTGTCCCATTATGTATCCGACAAACTCTCTTCAAGGACAGACTAAGAACAGAAACAAAAGACGCTCCAGAAATTCAAGGCAAGTGATTCACTGCTGATATAAAAGACATTTGCTTCTGCACTTGGTTTGGAGATACTACGCGGAAACAGGCCCTTCGGCCCACCGGCTCCGCGCCGACCAGCGATCCCTGCATATTAACGCTATCCTACACACACTATGGACATATTTTACATTTACCAAACCAATTAACCAACAAACCTGATTGTCTTTGGATTGTGGGAGGAAACCGAAGATCTCGGAGAAAACCCACGTGGTCACAGGGAGAACGTACAAACTCCGTACACACAGCACCCGTAGTCGGGATCGAACCCGGGTCTCCAGTGCTGCAAGCGCTGTAAGGCAGCAACTCGATAGATATGGATAGATAAAAACTCCAATTGATAGCAAGTACATCCCAATCTCCAAATCTACTGCTGTTCAATGACAAGTATAAGCACCCTGGTCCCCAGGATAACCATGTTCCCAGCATTATTTCATTATTTATTGCATCACCTGCAAATGTCAATCAACAATGCAAATCCCTAAATTAATTCATCAGCATAAAGAGTGCAATTGGGTCCTTTGTTGTTTGTCATGTACATCAATGATCTGGATGAAGGTGTGGTAAATTGGATTAGTATGCAGTGTGCAGATGATACCAAGATAGGGGGTGTTGTGGATAATGAAGAGGATTTCCAAAGTCTACAGAGTGATTTAGGCCATTTGGAAGAATGGGCTGAAAGATGGTAGATGGAGTTTAATGCTGATAAATGTGAGGTGCTACACCTTGGCAGGACAAATCAAAATAGGACGTACATGGTAAATGGTAGGGAACTGAAGAATACAGTTGAACAGAGGGATCTGGGAATAACCGTGCATAGTTCCTTGAAGGTGGAATCTCATATAGATAGGGTGGTAAAGAAAGCTTTTGGTATGCTAGCCTTTATAAATCAGAGCATTGAGTATAGAAGCTGGGATATAATGTTAAAATTGTACAAGGCATTGGTGAGACCAAATCTGGAGTATGGTGTACAATTTTGGTCGCCCAATTATAGGAAGGGTGTCAACAAAATAGAGAGAGTACAGAGGAGATTTACTAGAATGTTGCCTGAGTTTCAACAACTAAGTTACAGAGAAAGGTTGAATAAGTTAGGTCTTTATTCTCTGGAGCGCAGAAGGTTAAGGGGGGACTTGATAGAGGTCTTTAAAATGATGAGAGGGATAGACAGAGTTGATGTGGACCAGCTTTTCCCTTTGAGAATAGGGAAGATTCAAACAAGAGGACATTACTTCAGAATTAAGGGACAGAAGTTTAGGGGTAACATGAGGGGGAACTTCTTTACTCAGAGAGTGGTAGCGGTGTGGAATGAGCTTCCATTGGAAGTGGTGGAGGCAGGTTTGTTGGTATCATTTAAAAATAAATTGGATAGGCATATGGATGAGAAGGGAATGGAGGGTTATGGTATGAGTGCAGGTAGGTGGGACTAAGGGAAAAAAGTTGTTCGGCACGGACTTGTAGGGCCAAGATGGCCTGTTTCCGTGCTGTTATTGTTATATGGTTATATGGTTATATGGTTAATTGTCAACATCTAACTGCTGAGTTTCTGTGACTTAATGAACAAGAAACTTTGCATCTTATTATAAGTTTTGTGCTGCACCAAACACATCAATTTGTTCTGAATGTGTCTGTACTCGTTCTCACCCAACAAGCAGCTAACAATCGACCGTTTCCTTTATCATTGTTACTTTTTTACATATCTTTCATTCATTTGCTCTATATCTCTCTATATCACCGTCTATATCCCTTGTTTAACTTTCCCCTGACTCTCTGTCTGAAGACGAGTCTCAACCTGAAACATCACCTATTCCTTTTCTCCAGAGATGCTGCCTGACCTGCTGAATTACCCCAGCATTTTGTGTCAATCTTTGGTTAAACCCAGCATCTGCCATTCTTTCCTATTCATAAACAATGTTGCTGTCTTGCATGATTCGTGCTCCAAAAGTGGCCTTTTTAATTAACATAAACAACAAAACCATCTTTTCTAGTCTTATGCTAAGTGCCCATAGATATTTTTTATTCAAACTTATCTATTAAAATTGGAGCATCAAGATAAAGTCTCCTTCAAAGACTGGCCTTGTAAACCTCTCAGCACCTTGGCTGAGTCTATTATGGCCATCTCTGTAACATGTTGTCATGGAAATGAGCTGATTCAGTGCTGGTGCTTGAGCACTCACTGGAAGCTTCACTGTAGAGTACAGCCTTTTTAAAATAGCATGCTTTGCAAAGGAGAGAAATAACAGTAGTTTAGTTTAGAGATACAGCGAGAAACAAACCCTTCGACCCACTGAGTCTGCACCAACCAGCAATTACCCATACACTAGTTCATTCTATGCACTAAAGACAATTTACAGAAGCCAATGAACTTAAGGGCCTGTCCCACTGGCCATCATTTGCGCGCCATTTGCGCAACCTGGTAGCGTGTGGGTAGCGTGTGGGTGGCGTGTGGGTAGCGTGTGGGTGGCGTGTGGGTAGCACGGGACGGGCACATGGAGTGGCGTGGATGAGTGTGGACTTGCACGAGGTATCTCGCAGTGCTCCAGGATTTCATTCTGTACGCAATCTTCGCGCGTCACCAGCCAGTAAATGATGGCCAGGTGGGACACCCTGGCGCGGAGCAACGTCTCACCTTCAACAGCTGCAGAAGCAGGCAAGCGATCGCCGAGCTCGGCCTGGGGCTCACGGCTGTTGTGGATCTGGATTCGCCCCCACTCCTACTCCCAGAGCAGGGCCTAGACGATTGGAGATAGACACAAAATGCTGGAGTAACTCAGCGGGACCGGCAGCATCTCTGGAGAGAAGCAATGGGTGACGTTTCGGGTCGAGACCCTTCTTTAGACTGAAGAAGAGTCTCAACCCGAAACATCATCCATTCCTTCTCTCCATTCCTGACAATAATTCCAGACTTCCTAATGCAACGCCACGTGAAGATTGACTGGATGGAAGGAGTTAGGAGCTAGTGATGGACTGGGCTGCGTTCAATTGATGCTGCTGGTCCCGCTGAGTTACTCCTGCATTTTGTGTCTATCTTCAAATGACGTCACGCGCTCCAGATGACTGTGCGGAAGCATGATGACGTGCACGGCTCCAGATGACTGTTGCGCATCAGTCACTACCGGCCTGTCACGTAAATGACGGCCAAGTGGGACAGGCCCTTTACAAACCTGCACTCTTTGGTACACAAATAATGCTGGAGTAACTCAGATGCAGGCAGCATCTAGATAGAGGAATGGGTGATGTTTTGGGTCAAGGCCCTTCCTTAAACCCTTCCAGTCTGAAGAAGGGTCTCGACGCGAAACGTCACCCATTCCTTCTATCTGGAGATGCTGCCTGTCTCACTGAGTTACTCCAGCATTTTGTGTCTATCTCTTCAGTGTAAATTAGCATCTGCAATTCGTTCCTACACTGCATGTCTTTGGAGTATGGGAGGAAACCGGAGCACCCGGAGAAAACTCACAGTCACAGGGAAAACGTACAAACTCCGTTCAGACTGCAACTGTAGTCAGGGTCTCTGGCACTATAAGGAAGCAACTCTACTGCTGCGCCACTGTGCTGCCCCTTGCAGTAATGTAAATACAAATGAAGTTACAGCATAGATAGATAGATAGATAGATAAATCCTTTATTAATCCCCTTATTCAGGGGAAATTCTGATGTCCATGCAGCACACTAATAAAAAAATACAACACAGTATTCGTAAAGAAATTCAACACCAAAACATCCCCCCACAGTGATTCCCACTGTGGGGGAAGGCACAAAGTCCAGTCCCCATCCCCTTGTCCACCTTGTCCACCCAAAGTCGGGCCCAATTGAGGCCTCCACAGTCGCCGCCACGGCGCCCGATGTTCTCGCCGGGTGATGGTGCTCCGGCGTCGGGAGAACCCCCAGCGGCTTGGGGTGCCAGGAACGGCCGCCTTCCCACCGGAGCCTGCGGCTTCCAAGCCAACAGACCACGCCAGACGGAGCTCCGCGCACTGGTGATCTCGGCGAGATGCAAGTTCAACGTCGCAGCTGGCCGCTCCGCAAAACCGCGGCTCCACGATGTTTTCCTCGGCGGTCCCAGCATACTGGAGTTCCAGCGCGGCGACCCAGGAAAGGCATCGCCCGCTCCGCAATAGCGCTCCAGCGCTGCACTGCCGCCAAAGCCGATGTTCTGCGCCGCCGCCGCCAACGCCCTGCGCCGCCGCCAAAGCCGATGTTCTGGCCAGGTCCCCTCAGGGAAACGTCGCTCCAGGACCCGCTGGTAGGCCGCGAGGACAGGTCGAAGACGCTGCACGGAGGAAGGCAACCCCTCCGACCAGGTAGGGACTTAGAAAAGCAGTTTCCCCCGTGGCCCCCCCCCCCCCCCCCCCACACATAAAAGATTTAGACCCCCTGACTGTACATTTAACGAACTCAAAATAATAAAAAAGAAGGGGAAAAAAACGGACAGCTGCAGGACAGGCAGCCGTTCAGGACAGCGCCTCCTCCTATTACTATTAATAAAATTAAAGCCCATATCATTAACAGTAAATTAGCTAACTAAATTGAAAATTGACTTCCATAGTATCATGAACATTTGGTGATGGATGGATATGGGCACAATCATGGGGACTGACTAAACAAAATCAGCTCTGGACTTCCTGCAATTTTTACTATTTATGAATAATGTGAAATAAATTAGTTTCCGCAATATTATAAAATTTGCCTTTAGGAGCATGCGACCATATCCCTTAATTTCCACAAAACTATCTTTAATATAAAATTATTATTATATTTATAATATAAATATTATTCATATTATATTATATAATATTACAGCAATGAAAGATATTACCTATGTGCCCGTATTCATCCATCACCAATCTTTGATTTAGGTAATATTTATTAATATATATATTAATTATATTAATATATATATTATAAATATATAATCTCTATCTTAAAAAACGTAGCAAATAAACTTCATCATAGCCGTCATGGGTAGAAAATTCCAAAGAATTAGTCATCTGGGGAAATAGAAATGTTCTCATCTTTATGATGAATGACTGACATCCTATTTTGAGTCTGGTCATCATTGTTTGAGGTCTTGGATTATTTTAACTATTTAATTATTTTAGTGTCCAGGTAAGAATGTGGTGGCAGAATCTTAAGGGCCTGTCCCACTTGGCGATTTTTTTCGGTGACTGCCAGCATCATTGGCTGACGTATCAGGTCACCGGAAAATGTGCGGCGTGACGCGGCGTGATGACGTAAGCCGCGCGGTGTTTTTTCAAGTGTCGCAACATTTTGGATTTTGAAATGTTCAAAATCTTTTGGCGACACTGATATGACGCTGGCAGTCGCCGAAATAACCGGTGTAAATAGCAAGGCCAGAGAGACATCTCACTCATTTCCAAGCAACACTTTAATTTGGGGGAAAATTACCTTCAGTTCAGTTTACATTTAGAGATACAGAGTGGAAACAGGCCCTTCGGCCCACTGAGTTCGCATCGACCAGCGATCCCCGCACAATAACACTATCCTACACACGCTGGGAACAATTTACATTTCATAACAAGTCAATTAATTTACAAACCTGTACTTCTTTGGAGTGTGGAAGGAAACCAAAGATCTCAGAGAAAACCCAAACAGGTCATGGGGAGAACGTACAAACTCCGTACAGACAAGGACTCGTAGTCAAAGGGCTTGGATCTACGGCTAGATCCACCCTGCTGCACTTTAAATCGAAACATAGAAAATAGGTGCAGGAGGAGGCCATTCGGCCCTTCGAGCCAGAACCACGATTTATTGAGATCATGGCTGATCGTCCCCAATCAATAACCCGTGCCTGCCTTCTCCCCATACTCCTTGATTCCACTAGCCCCTAGAGCTCTATCTAACTCTCTCTTAAATCCACCCAGTGACTTGGCCTCCACTGCCCTCTGTGGCAGCGGATTCCACAAATTCACAACTCTCTGGGTGAATACGTTTTTTCTCACCTCAGTCTTAAATGGTCTCCCCTTTATTCTAAGGCTATGGCCCCTGGTTCTGGACTCACCCAACATTGGGAACATTTTTCCTGCATCTAGCTTGTCCAGTCTTTTTATAATTTCTTATGTTTCTATAAGATATCCCCTCATCCTTCTAAACTCCAGAAAATGTACAATTTACTTTATTAGTTAATTCAGTTACTTAATTTGGTAACCAGGAATTATACTGTTGCTGAAATTATTTAATGGTTGATAAGTTGGATGTGTTTGGTTATGGTTTGAACTTGGTAGAATCATATAGTTTTCTTGAAACATTCTTTGATGCATAATAAAATGATAGACCAACTGCTTCTTCCCAGGAATTACCAAGCTTGAATATGCAAAGCTTGCCAGTGGGTAGTTTGTGCCAATTTCCCTTTGTTAAACTGGCACACCAGCCTTCCATGGTCTTATAAATACATCAGACGAGCATGATCCAGGTTCCCAATCCCTCGTTCGTTGATGAACTTGGACTATAATCTCCACAAAATCACCCTCACAAGTTGAGAAAGACACTTGAGAGCTTGCCAAAAAGATTCAAGTGTGTTTTATTGTCATGCGTCTCAGATATAACAATGACATTCTTTTTCAGCAGCACAACAGAATATGTAAACATAGTACACTGTAAACAATATAATAAATGAGAAAAGAAAGAAAACAAAATAATAAAAATTAAAATAAAATAACTAACTAACTAATGAGCCTGTCCCACTTAGGCAACTTTTTAGGTGACTGCAAGAGACTATGCAGTCGCCAAATGGTTGCCACATGTTTGCGAGAGGTTGCCGGGGAATCGCCTTCATGGTCATGTGGAGTCCCCGCATTCTGGGAACTAGTTAACTAACTAACTAACTAACTAACTAACTAACTAACTAACTAACTAACTAACTAACTAACTAACTAACTAACTAACTAACTAACAAACTAACTAACTAACTAACTAAACAACTAACTAACTAAACAACTAACTAACTAACTAACTAACTAACTAACTAACTAAACAACTAACTAACTAACTAACTAACTAACTAACTAACTAACTAACTAACTAACTAACTAACTAACTAATTGGTAAATGAGAATTTTAATTCTCAATCAGTCAAGCTTTTGATCTTCTGATGGACTTTCTGAGGCAAAATCCTCTGGCTATCCCACTAGCACCAAATAATGCCACAATTTAACATGAGGATAGGTGATTCGCAACACTGCTCTGCACCCTAGTATTCAAGGTGAACATGGTAAACTATTGGCATAGCGTTATTAGCACTGTCAAATCAACATTGTCCATGGCTAGCATATCTGATAGGTGGTTAGGTGGGTGCAGGGGGATTGGTGAGGGGTGTAGAGAGGGTGGGGTTGGGGGTGGGGGGGGGAGCACGCGTACATGGAGGAATGGAGCGAGGCGTTACTGGAACTCATAAGTCCCTGCTGAAAAGTGCATTAAATGGTAACCCAAAAAGGGACTGCTGGGAGCCAGCCTCTGCTCAGGTGGGAATGGACGCATTGTGGGTGACTTTACACCCGCACCCCCTACCATTCCTGGACTCATGAAGCTAGGCCCATGTTTTTGATCTTCCAATATGTCCTCTTGAATGCTTCCCATGAAATTCAATGAAATCATTTGCAGAGTTCCCCACCTAAACATTTAGCCCTCGGTTTTATTGGGGATCTAGAAAGTGGAATAGATTCTCAGTAAGGAATCAAAACTATCAATAAGTATGTGGGCAAAAGAAGAATGGCCCGACCTGTAACATCACTCACCCATGTTCACGGAGATGCTGCCTGAACTCCGGCACTTTATGTTATATGCAAGCAGCATCTACAATTCCTTATTATTCACATGCAAATAACTTGATGATTCAAGAAATAGATCACAGGGGTTTCATTTTGGAATGTAAAATGATTGCCTCTTACGTATTATAATACTGGATTCATATCCAAGTTGGCCTTAAAGACTTTGATGACTGCTGTGGAGGAGTCCTGGGATAAGATCATTTGCCCACTTCCATAAGGTAGTGTTATTTCTAAACATCTTTTAGTCTGAAGACCCGATCTGAAACTTCTCCTATCCACGATATTCTGAGATACATCCTGACCTTCTGACCTACACCAGCACTCCTACTCCAGTGTTATCTTTTTTTTAATCTATTTTTGATTATTTCATATTTCCATGATTAATATTATGTGACCTGTGCAATATTTACCTCATTTATATGTGGAGAATGCTATTAAGTCACTATCTTCTAGTGATGACTGAACGCTATCTTTGCTTGTGTCAGATGGCAAATTTACATGCAAGGAGTTGCAACACAATCCTGTACCATCCATTATTTTTATGGTGCCCATGCCAACAATCAATTTTACTTCGGAGTCACGTGAGTGACTATGTGAAGAACCCGCTCAGTGCGCAGGCGCGGCATTACGCCAGCAGTGCAACAGCGGCAGCGGGAGTTAGGCTCTCCCGCTACAGAATGAAACGGACCGTCAGGTGAGTACCCTGAGGTCGGGTTTCTTTTACAGGGGAGCCCCTTTTTCTGCTTGTGTTTTACAGGCAGAGAAAAAAGGCTCTGGAACAAAACTGTCCCCCGTTCGAGGAGGAACGGTTTCCGTCGGGGAGGGGGGCAGCAACAGGCGGTAGGAGCGACCCGGTGTTCCGCAATTCACCGACACCGTGCCGAGCCCAGCCCGATAGCGGGCTGGATGTATAGCCACCCGAAGAGGCATCCGGCAGGTGTTCCCGATTTGGGACGGGACGTCTCTCCACCCGATCGGGGGGAGAGAGAGCCGCCTGAGCTGCTGGAGCGGCTCTTGGTGCAGGTGCCTGCGAGACGCGCTGCTAGAGGGGCGCTCTCGCTACTACAAGGCACAAAAGCTCTAGAAGAAGGCGGTAGGAACATTTACCGGGCGCTCCGCTATCCCCACACCGCGCCGAGGCCAGTCCCGCTAGTGCCTGAGCTGCGGGCTGGATGTTCAGCCATCCGAAGAGGTATCCGGCCGGTGGCTTCCGACTTGTCGGAGGGGACGTCTCTCCACCCGCATGGGAGAGAGACAGCCGCCTGAGCCGCTGGAGCGGCTCCTGGAGCAGGAGCTCCTGCGAGACACGCTACGTGAGGGGCAGTCTCGCTGGGGGTTCAGGCATACCCTCCACAGTGCCTAGGCACTGCCCATCGCTTCCTCCTTAGTGTGGTTAGCTTTGGGGTGACCAGTGGCTGGGCTGGTCATGAAGAGGGGTCACTGGCTGAACAATATCGGGAGTATGCTTGAGGTACAGGATCAGGAAGAGCTGCTGGGTGTGGCCGCTATGTGGCTCCACCACTAGCGAGATGGCTTTTCAGTCTCAACTGATGGCCAGCTTACTACCTGTCTTTTCCAAAAAACCTCTCCAAGACAGGTAGCCATGAGGCGTTGGTTTTATCACGCCTCCCCTAAATTGCATTTACTCAAAGTGCCCGCCATTATTGGGGGATACATTGAGCAGTGCATTTAACCTAAATATTTTTAAAATGCATTTGGTACCCTGACGTCGGCTATCATGTCCACCTGCTCATTCCAGAAGGGCAGGGTAGTATGGCAAAACACCTGACCCTACTGTTCAACGGTATACCTCATAACTTCTCAAATGAACTCACAAACCTGCCCTCAATCTATGAAATTAACAGGACTATGAGAACGCCGACCTCACAAGCACAGATCCTGCTACCTGGCACTTACCAAACCAGTCCTAAAAAACAGGACGAAGTGTTCAAACTATTCGGCACAAGAGGGCAGAGTCTGGAATGAGCACCACACTAAACCAGACAGCAGTACCTCAACGTGTCCACCAGGGGCGTCTACCTCATGGTACTGGTGAAAGCTCGGGGCCTGCATGCCAAACCCGTAGCATTTTAGGCCACGGCCCAGAGCAGGCCCCAGGGAAAATGCGCCACCCCCCACCAAACATCGTCCCTACAAGAACAAGGAACCAGAAACCGAAGAAAACAACAATGAAGACAGATAAGTATGGTTCCTACCATCACATAAAGGTTAAGGGTTGTACTAACAAGGGGTGGGTGAATCACGCCTGGTTAGGAAGCTATCACTCTTGGTAGTTATATACCAAAAAAATAAATACAAGGGGAATAGAATTAATATCTTGCCACCAATTCAGCAAGCACCCCAAGGGGTCTACCCTCCCACGATGGTGAATGTCGCACCATCGTTGATAAACCACTTGAGTATTTCACCAGGTATACCCATTCATGGGATTTGTAACTACTACCATGGATCCAAGGATACTTTAGGGTAGACATCGACCTTGAAGATGCACACTATTCAGTACCTTCTCATATAAGTTTCGGATATACCGCAATTACCTGGATGGAGTAACCATGATGAGCGTTGCGGCATTTAAGTCAAAGTTATCCAGAATCAACTAGCCCTGACACTTAGAAACATTCCGTCATGGCATGTCTATATATTAACGACAAACTATCCTTGGATACAGCTTTAGCTTCTCGGCCTTTTGGCTAAGATCAAGTGTAGTATCTGTTCTTATCAGTTTAATAATCTGATATGTCCCTTATCTAGGGACCATATATTAAATTGAATTTTGGAACAGGGAGATGGAATAGGAGCTTGCTCCGTCCACTCCACGCATCGACCCAGTATTGCAGTGCCTCTGGGAACGGTGCACAAAATATATATCCAGATATTTACGTTGACCATCCACAACTTTGTTATCTGGTATTCATTAAGACTATCTGTCATGGTGCATTAACCACCAATCAACTACGTGGCAAAGTAATTGGGATATAGCAGCATTACCAGCTACTGAACTTTGTACCTTTCCTATGAGCTGAGATACTAGTGTTCAAAACTATCTCCATACCTGTAATATGGGGGCAAATGGATAAATCTGTAGTGTTATCATGGAATTTATCGGCAGGAAGGATTATGGTTGTACACTTCCACCTGTTTTGAGTAACATCTGATGTGTCCTGATGTGTTACTGAGCTTGTAATACTTAATGCCAATATGAATTGACTTAAACATGTTATATATTAACTTACTTAATTCTAGTGAAGCATTTGCTCAGTAATCCACCAAATTTGCATGTTCGTTTATAAGATAACAACATCACAGTGGTGGCATATACCAAACCACTTGGGCGGAGAACATCGATATTAGGTGACAATTTATTAACAATTGGAAACCGTATGTCGTCAAACATGTTTGACCATCAGTAACTCACCTATCAGGTGAGCTAAATACTGTAAACATACATTTAAACCAAAAATATTTGCTGAAATTACTAAGCAATATGGACACCAGATATCGATTCCTTATATCCAATTAAATCACCACGTACTAACTTACGTCACATGAAACCAATCTCAAGGCAGCGGCAATGGAGACATTCCCGCGTATTGAGGGGTGGGGGGAACCTAATCTCTATGTTTTCCTTTCCTTCTACCTCTTCAATAGGTACTACGGCTTCATCAGTCGGGTACTACGCAAATTACAGTGGACCAAGTCCATAAGCATGGTTCCCAGTGATCCTCGACATGGTCATTAAAAGAATTGCAGAATTGGGAAGACCATTGCTGTGCTTGGATCAGCAGCACTATCAACCTGATGACAGCATTCCGTCACATATCTTAGGGAACATACCTGAGGAGCATCAAGAAATGGTACACTGTTTTCCAAAACAGGAATTACACATTCAACTATAACAAAAAACTGTACTGGAGCTCCTGGCAGGTCTTCACCACAATGAAGGACATGTTCTGTCAGCCTACTCAACTTGGGTACCGCTCACTGGTGATCAGATACAGGAGAGGTATATCAATCCATTCCCCAGAAATAGGTACACCCAAATTGGGATGTCAGTGAAATCCTGACATACCTTAGGGGATGATCACCAGCCAGGTCACTCACCCTGGAACAGCCTACCCTGAAGATGGACATGCTGGTGGCCTTACATCAACACAAAGAGCCAGCTCTCCCATCTACTGCGATGGGACAACATGGTTATAACACCAGATAGTGTCACATGCCCATTCAAGGGTTGGCCAAACAGAACAGACCAGGAACATCAGGTCCAGTCATGAAATTCCGGGCATACCCACCTGAACCACGTTTTATGTGTCATGACCCACTTAGAGATCGACACAATAAGGAATACCGAGGGAGAGGAAAAACCTTATGGGTCAGCCACAGGAACCTCATGGTCGGGGACGAGCTAAACTATCTCTAGTGGCTCAAGCAGGTACTGGGAGTTGCTGGGGTAAATACTAACGTGTATAAAATCTTATTCCACCAGGACAGCTTCCACGTCAGTAACTAAGAGGATGGACGAGCCTATGGACCACATCCTGGCTACTGCAGGGTGGTCTAGGGAGTATACGTTCCAAACTTTTATAACAAACCACTGACAGAACCTGTATCGTTTGCAGAAAAAGAATCTGCAAAAAATATATAATTTAAGCCCGGGGGAGCAATTGGTCTTGTTGTTGTTAATAACACCATTATTGTTTTTACAAACAGATTCATGGTTGATTACGATAACATACTTCCTCCCTCGAATGACTTCGGCAGCGAGTGAAGTATGAACTGTTACACGGTTTGAAATCACAGAGCTTTGAAGTCTTCACGTAGTCACTCACGTGACTCCGAAGTAAAATAGTAAGATTAAACGAGAACTTACCAGTTTGAAGTTTGATCTGTATTTTATGAGGAGTTACGATGAGGGATTACGTGCCCTCCGCTCCCACCCTCATTATATGGATCAAACTAATAAATTGATGTCTCCTTATCTTTACTATGTTTACTTCAAATAACTGTGTCTATCTGTGATTCCACACCGCTGCTTGGAAGTAGGCCGCGCCTGCGCACTGAGCGGGTTCTTCACGTAATCCCTCATCGTAACTCCTCATAAAATACAGATCAAACTTCAAACTGGTAAGTTCTCGTTTAATCTTACTATTTTACTGCCGTAGTTGGCATGGAATATATTTTGCTTTGATGTCTCTGGTAGATATAAAAACAGTGCATGGCCACAAATATATTCAATTTTTCCCAGTACCTTTTCACTGAATGATATATCTCTCAGTGGGCTTACGAGGATTTTTAAAGTGGAGCCACATAAATAGTTTGAATGGGCAATTTAGACTAATGTTTAATTACTTCTGTTAATGACTCTTTTCTCCAGACAAAGATCCATTCACCTGTGCTTCTCTGCTGGAGGCACCCTGGCCTCTAAACCACTAGGTTCAAGTACTGCTCCGAGCGAAGATACAAATCTAAGCTAGTGATACAGTAGTGTTCTGCGCATTCTATTCCGTGTCAGTGGTACCTTCTGTTGACTGTGACACCATGATGAGGGTTTTTTTTAAATCTTTCAATGGACATAACATTTTGTGCAGAAACTTACTGAAGGAGTGGAAAGGATTTATTTCCAGTGTCCTGAAAAGTTCTTTTCATTCAATAACACTAAATATATAAATCATCATCACATTGCTGCATGTAGGAGCCTGCTGTATGTAAAGGGCCTGTCTCACAAGCATGCGACTCCATGCGGCAAGCGCGACCTAACTTGAGCCGTACAGCCTCGTGGGGACGGTCCCACTTTGATCGCAGGAGCCGTATGGAGTTGTGCGGAACTGGTCCCGACATCGCGCGGGGCTCCGAAAAACTGACCGTGTTCAAAAATTCCGCGCGGCAACGGCCTGCCGGCCCGCAGCCGCCTCGACGCTGTACCATACATCACGTGTGAACTTTCCGCGGACTTTGCTCGAATTTCATGTCACTCACTCGACCTCCGCGCGGTCCCCGCTTCTGGTTTGGTCGTGCTTGCCGCATGCAGTCGCATACTCGTGGGACAGGCCCTTAAAGGTGCAGCTAAATTTCTTAAGGGATTGGACAGGCGAGATGCAGGAAAAATGTCCCTGATGTTGGGAGAGTCCAGAACCAGAGGTCACAGTGCAAGAATAAGAGGTCGGCCATTTAGGACTGAGATGAAGAAAAACGTTTGCATCCAGAAAGTTGTGAACCTATGGAAATCTCTGCCACAAAAGGCAGTGGAGGCCAATTCACTGGATGTTTTCAAGAAAGAGTTAGATAGAGCTCTTATGACTAATGGAATCAGGGGATATGAGGAAAATGGAAGGAACGGGGTACAGATTTTGGATGATCAGCCATGATCATATTGAATTACGGTGCTGGCTCGAAGGGCCGAATGGTCTACTCCTGCACCTATTTTCTATGTTTCTTTCTATAAATGTTATGATTCACAACAGTGAATATAAATTAAATACCTTCTTGGCTCCAAAGAACAGGCTGCCATGAGGTCATGAAAGTTGCTAAATGAATTTAAACCTTCCTTTTATTTTATTTTCTACAACATTTGGAAATAATTTAATCAGAATTGCATTCCAGCTAAAAACAGACATGATGTTTGTGTTTTGCCTCAAAGGAACAAAAACTGTCCTTCAGTTTGTAAGGTCAAACGCTCGTAGCCTCTTGTGTGTTATGGAAAAGCAAACACATTTTTCAACATGAGATAAAGGATGGGACAGAAATCTAAATCCGTATACTCCTGTGGATGTACATAGGCCAATTAATCATTGTCATGATATTAGCAACAAGACCCAGCAATGTCTGAAAATAGACGGAACTGCCTCTTCCAGCTTCCACTTGCTCACTTCCCCATCTAGCTCTACTGGAATTCACCTGATAATCTCTAAATGCCAAAACTAGGCGGCACAGTGGCACAGCGGTAGAGTTGTTGCCTTTCAGTGCCAGGGACCAGGTTTGATCCTGACTATGAATGCTGTCTGCACGGAGTTTGTACGTTCTTTCCGTGACCTGTGTGAGTTTTCTCCGGGAGCTCCGATTTCCTCTCACACCCAAGACATACAGGTTTGTAGGCTAATTGACTTGGTATAAGTGTAAATTGTCCCTAGTGTGTAGGATAGTAGTATGGGGATTGATGGCCAGTGTGGATCTGGGCCTGTTTTCACACTGCATCTCTACACTAAACTAAACTATTCTCTGTCGTTGACTGCTCAAAGACTGGTCATGAATACTCCATTCCAAAATAAACTGACATTAATAATAACCATATAACCATATAACAATTACAGCACGGAAACAGGCCATCTCGACCCCTCTAGTCCGTGCCGAACACATAGTCTCCCCTAGTCCCATATACCTGCGCTCAGACCATAACCCTCCATTCCTTTCCCATCCATATAACTATCCAATTTATTTTTAAATGATAAAAACGAACCTGCCTCCACCACCTTCACTGGAAGCTCATTCCACACAGCTACCACTCTCTGAGTAAAGAAGTTCCCCCTCATGTTACCCCTAAACTTCAGTCCCTTAATTCTCAAGTCATGTCCCCTTGTTTGAATCTTCCCTACTCTCAGTGGGAAAAGCTTTTCCACGTCAACTCTGTCTATCCCTCTCATCATTTTAAAAACCTCTATCAAGTCCCCCCTTAACCTTCTGCGCTCCAAAGAATAAAGCCCTAACTTGTTCAACCTTTCTCTGTAACTTAGTTGCTGAAACCCAGGCAACATTCTAGTAAATCTCCTCTGTACTCTCTCTATTTTGTTGACATCCTTCCTATAATTAGGCGACCAAAATTGTACACCATACTCCAGAATTGGCCTCACCAATGCCTTGTACAATTTTAACATTACATCCCAACTTCTATACTCAATGCTCTGATTTATAAAGGCCAGCACACCATTGCTGCAATCTTTATCACCACTGTATTTAATACGATCATTTATTCACTTTCCTTAAGTTAGACATCATGTGCATTTCACCCTCACCACATCACCAACATCAAATTCAGATATTTTTTAATGAATTCAATTCCTTCTCTATTTGTCTTTCATGTAAATTTTCTTCATTCTGGATGCTTTCACTAATTTCCCCATTGGCTGCAGCTGCTATTTAATGTGTAAGAAGGAACTGCAGATGCTGGTTTACACCGAAGATAGACACATAATGCTGGAGCAACGCAGCGGGTCAGGCAGCATCTCTGGAGAGAAGGATCTGCATGACCCACTGAGTTACTCCCACATCTCCAGAGATGCTGCCTGGCCTGCTGAGTTATTCCAGCATTTTGTATCTTTAGTCAGAGGGTAGTTAATCTGTGGAACTCATTGCCACAGAGGGCTGTGGCAGCCAAGTCAACGGATATTTTTAGGGCAGAGATAGACAAATTCTTGATTAGAACGGTTGTCAAGTGTTATGGGGAGAAGGCAGGAAAATGGAGGCCTTGATGGGACAAATGGCCTAATTCTACCATAACTTGTGAACCTGTGAACTTGTATCTGTCTTTGCTGCTATTTAAGCTTCCATTGAGGACACTTCAGATGATCGTGATTGATAACTTTCAGCAAAACCAGCTCTTGGATGCACAGAACAGCATCTCTCACTGATATCGTCAGTGGTTCACTCTGAGTGTGTCAGGAGGTTTGAAAAATCGCAGATTATCAGCTGAAAAGGAACAGCACTCTGTTGCTGGTCAAAGTGAGACCACTCTCCTCCAGGATCTGCGTAAGAAGAGAGTGTGATAATGAGCCACTGTTTTTGGAATCTGTATCCATGCTAACCCTTGACACCAAGGCCTCGGCATCCACACTATTGTGCAGTCTGCAGTCATTAAGGCCTCCATCACAAGGAGATGTCCCTACAACTGCTAGCTCAATTCATGCCAGTAGATAGATCACTTGCAGGAAACCCCAGGCACTGAATTCTGCAAACGTGCTATCAGCTTGGTTCAAATGATACCCTACTTCTATAATTAACTGACATTTTCATCATTCCTTGATCAGTGGTCCGTGTCAAATTCTCGTGCCGATGAGCGAGGTCATGGTGGAGGTTAATGGAGGAACAGCTGATGGGATGTACCAACAAAGCTGCAAAAAGTTGAATGACCTCAGAAGGTTTGTCAAGATTAGAATCGTGCTGTTCAACATTTACAACATTTACAGTAGTCTTAGTATGGAACCTTTTACCTTGGGTTAATCTTGTGGGTTTAGGTAAACCAGGCCCATATGTAATAAACAAAATTAGTTTGTTTTAGCCAATTTTACTCTTATCTGCCTGCATATAATCTATATTCCTCCATTTCCCGCATATCTATGTTTCTATGTTTCTATCCTTTCCTAAAGCCACCGCCCCTGCCCGTGTGTTCCAGGCAGCTATCATCGTCTGTGTAAATAAAAACTTGCCCAGCACAACTCTGGTATTTGATATTGCCATCCTAGGATAAACATTCTGACTATCTACCTTAACTATGCCTCTCATAATTTTACCTACCAGGTTTTTCTTCAACCTCCAGAACTCTAGATAAAATAATCCAAGTCTCTCCAAACTCTCCTTGGAGCTAGTACCATAATCCAAACATCAGTATGGTAAATTAATTGGCCTCCACTCTACAGAAGACAGTGGAGGCCAATCACCGGATGTTTTCTAGCGAGCTAGATATAGCTCTTAGGGCTAACGGAATCAAGGGATATGGGGAGAAAACCGGTACAGCCATGATCATATTGAATGGCGGTGCTGGCTCGAAGGGCCGAATGGTCTATGCCTGCACCTATTTTCTATGTTTCTATGTTTCCAAACTTCTGCACCATTTCCTATGCATCCATTTCCTTCCTGTAAGAGGGCAGCCAGAACTAAACACAATACTCCAAATGTGGCCTACCCAAAATCCTATAAAGCTGCACCTTGAATTCTTCACTCTTATACTCCATGCATCAACCAATGAAGGCAAGCATAGCATATGACGTATTTAACACTCTAATCTTGCCATGTTATATAAACTGATCGAGTATATCAATCTTATAATGAGAGAGTTAATTTAGGTAGTTATGTTAAGTGATTTTTAAACCTTCCCAGTGTGGTGTTCTTGGCAATGCTTTACCAAATTCCATTCACAGAACAAGAGACTGATTATGCCAAACAACCAATCCTGTGAGAATATGCATCAGGCAGCAATGTTCCAACTAAACCTTGCAGCCTGAATAACATTGAAAATCCTTTAACTGAGCTTCCATCTTTTCCCTTGTGCGTTGTTTCAGGAATTTTGTAACAACAAAGTAGAACAAAGCCCCCCCATTTAATTGCATTAACAGAATTACACATAATGCTTAGAGCATCTTCACAGTCATGTATACAGGTTCATTGTTTTATATTCATGGAGGTATTTAGCACAGAAATAGTCCAAGATTGTCCCATTGTAGATGTCCCATCTACACGAGTCCAACCAGCTCACATTTGACTGCTAAACATTTCCTATCCATGTACCTATCCAAATGTCTTATAACTGTAGTTATAAAACCTGTATCAACTACCTCCTCTGGCGGCTTGTTCCATATACTCACTACCCTCTGTATGAGAAAGTTACCCCTCAGGTTCCTATTAAATCTTTCCCTTCACACCTTAAACCTTTATCCTCAGGTTTTTGATTCCCCTACTCTGGGTAAATACTATGCATTTACCTATCTATTCCCTTCATGATTTTATACACCCATATCAAATCATCCCTCTTTCTCCTGCGCTCCAAGGAATAAAGTCCCAGCATGCCCAACCATCACCTGTAGCTGTAAATTCTCCCTGTGACCAGGTGGGTTTTCTGTGGGCGCTCGGTTTCCTCCCACATCCCAAAAACGTGCAGGTTTGTACGTTGATTGGTTTATTGCCACTACAATACAATACAATACAATTCAATTTATTGTCATTTGGACCCCTTGAGGTCCAAACGAAATGTCGTTTCTGCAGCCATACATTACAAACAAATAGACCCGAGACACAACATAATTTACATAAACATCCATCACATCGTTGTGATGGAAGGCCAAAAAAACTTATCTCTCCACTGCACTCTCCCCCCCGATGTCAGAGTCAAAGTCAAAGCCCCCGGCGGGCGATGGCGATTGTCCCGCGGCCATTAAAGCCACGCCGGGTGATGCAAGGTCGCACACCGGGTCTTGGTGTTAGAGCCCCCGGCGTGCGCTCACAGAGTCCCGCGGCCATTCCAAGCCGCGCGGGGCGGTGATGTAGGCCCCGCTCCAGGAGCTCTTCAACCCCGCAACTCGCCAGACCCGCAGTTGCAGTCTCCGAATCTCCGGGGGTCGGGTCGCAGCAGCGCTCCACCACCGCTCCACCCGCTCTGGACTCGGCCAGCTCCGCGACGGTGAGGTGGGTAGTCGGCACCACAGCCCCCGGTCTTCCTGTTGGAGGCCGCTCCTCGTTGCAGCCCCAACGACAACGGAGACCCGACAAAGAAAAGGTCGGGTCTCCCATGCAGGGAGAGATTTAAAAGTTACCCCCTCCCTCCCACCCCACCCCCACCCCCACCCCCCCACCCCACCCCCCCACCCCACCCCCACCCCACCACACACATACCCCAACAAAAAATAACAAAACTACATAAAAACATAGACATAAAATAATAAAAACGCAGACGGACTGCAGATGCCGCTGCTGACGAGAGTCGCGCCGCCCACCGAACGCGGCGCGACTCTCGTCTAGTGCATAGAAAGCAAAAGTGGGATAACATAGAACTAGTGTATGGCCGATCAATGGTCCACATAGACTCAATGGCTGAAGGGCCTGTTTCCATGCAGCGTCTCTAAATTCTAAACTAATCTTGTCCCTCAGAATACTCTCCAGTAACTTGCCCAGCACTGATGCTCTATAGTTCCCAGCCTTTACTTGCAACCCTTCTTAAATAAAGGCACAACATTAGCCATGCTCCAGTCTTCCACCACCTCACCCTTGCCCAATAATGATTCATATATCTCAACCAGGACACCTCCAATTTCTTCTCTAGCTTCCCAGTGTTCTTGGATACATCTGATGAGAATAGGGAAATTAATCCACCTTCATCTGCTTTAGGATGTTGAGCACCTCCTGGACCATAAATCGAGAGTCTGTCCGCAAGACAGTTCCATTAACTGATACAGATTCCCCAGTCTTCACGCCTATCCATGTGAAAACAGGAGAAATACTCATTGACGATCTTGCCCATCTCCTGTGGCTCCACACAGAGATAAACACTTTGGTTTATGAGGGGCCCTATTCTCCCTCTTTCCTTTAATGTACAAAAAAATCTCTGGAGTTTGAACGGAACATAGAACAGTTCAGCACAGAAACGGGCCCTTCGGGCCACAATGTTTGTGCCGAACATGATGCCTAGCTGAACTAATCTCATATTCATGATTTTTTTATCTCTCTATTTGTTGCACTCCATGTGCCTATCCAAAAGCCTATTAACTGCCACTGTCATATCTCCCCCCACCACTACCCCAGGCAGTGCGTTTCAGACCTCTATCACCCTATGTGTAAAAAAACTAAACCTACACACCTCCATTAAACTTTTCCTCTCTCCCGATATAGCTATGGCCTCGAGTGTTGGACATGACAACCCTAGCAAAAAGGTTCTGACTGTGCATCCTATCTATGCCTTACATAATGCTACCTATTTCTATCTAGTCTTTCCGCAACCTCTGGCATTCCAGAGTAAACAATTTGAGTCTATCCAACCTCTCCCTGTAGCTGAAGCCCCTGGTACAGAAGTAAACCACTCTGCACCCTCTCCAAAGCTTCCATGTCATTCCTGTATTGGGGTGACCAGAACTGCCCACAATACTCCAATAGCAGCCTAACCAAAATCCTACAGAGCTGCATCATGTCTTCCTGACTCTTATATTCACAAGCTCATCAGGAAGGCTTGCTCCATCCTGGGAGTGGAGCTCGATTTATGGGAGGTGGTCTTGGAGGGGAGGATGCTCCTCAAACTGCGGGGCATCCTGGAATATACAGCTCACTGTCTCCATGACACACTAGTCAACTTCAGCAACAGACTGGTTCCACCAAGATGCAGCACAGAATGCCACAGAAGATGCTTTCTCCCTGTGGCTATAAAACTGTACAACTCCTCCCCCTTCTGTCATGGGGCAGACTGTCCTCCCCCCCCCCCCCCCCCCCCCCCCAATCTTTGCACATCCCCAATCCTGGACATTCCACTCGTCACTTTAATTTCATGTTTCATATATCTTGTTGTGTTTTATGACTGTTGCCAGCAATTTCCCTCCTGGGATAAATAATGCATTGTATCATATTGTATCATATTCAATGCCTCTAGTAATGAAGGCAAGCATACCATATGCTTTCTTATCTATGTGCTGCCACCTTCAGTGAGCTATGACCTTGGTTTCCGGGATCCCTCTGCACATCAATGTTGTTAAGGGTCTTACCATTAACTGTATACTCTCTCCTTAGATTCAACCAAACAAAGTGCATCACCTCTTACTTGCTTGAGTTAAACTCCATTTGCCATTTCTCCACCCATTTCTGCAGCTCATTTATATCCTGCAATATCTTCTCACAGCATTCCTCACTGTCTGCAACTCCTCCAATTTTGATGTCATCAGCAAACATATATTCCTCTTTAGTTTAGTTTAGCTTAGTTTAGAGATACAGCACGGAAACAGGCCCTTTGGTCCACCGAATCCGCACCGACCAGCAATCCCCGCACATTAACACTATCCTACAAACACTAGGGACAATTTACATTGATACCAAGCTAATTAACCTGCAAACCTGCACGTCTTTGGAGTGTGGGAGGAAATGGAAGATCTCAGAGAAAACCCATGCGGTCACGTGGGGAACGTACAAACTCCATACAGACAGAACCGTAGTCAGGATCGAACTGGGGTCTCCAGCGCTGCAAGCACAGTAAGGCAGCAATTCTACCGCTGCGCTACCGTGGCCGACACTCTATTTTGAACATTTCCTTTTCCTCCATCCCAATCATTGGCAATCATTAATATTAGTTACATTCACTCCATTGGCTCCATCCTCACAGCTGGGAATGACTATTCGATAGTGAGGGAAACCAAGCGAGTTCAGAATACTTGCAAACCACAATGACATCTCACTCCAGGGCTGGGCCAGTAAACTCTGGTCAGCACGCACCCACTCCAGATGTCCCACCCAAAACAGAACCCGGAGTCACCCAAGTATTCCTCCAAAAAATCAGACATGCAGATTAATCAATTACTAATTGAAGATAGCTTGGTAAAGAGAATGTTGTTGCTTCTCATACTCTATTTCAAGTACATGTAAGCCTAAAGCTTTCTAATTGGTAGGCATTAAGCAGTAATTCAGAAAGTTTGAATATATCTGTAAGATTAACAGAAAGACCATTAACCCACATTAAATATAGAATTATCTATAGGCAGCAGTGGCACAGCTGGAGAGTTACTGCCTTACAGCCAAGAGACCCGGGTTCGATGCCGACAACGGATGCTGTCTGTACGAAGTTTGTACTTTCTTGTATGTGACCGTGTGGGTTTTCTCCGAGATTCCTCCCACACTCCAAAGACGTACAGGTTTGTAGGTTAATTGGCTTAAAACGTCCCTAGTGTGTGTATCATAGTGTTAGGTCAGCAAGGACTCAGTGGGCCGAAGGGCCTGTTTCTGTGCTGTATCTCTAAACTAAACTAAACATCAAGCCTGCAAGGACCAGTGGTAGTGTCAACCAGGGGAAAGGCACGTGTGTCAGGCCGTGGACAGGCTGGTCGTCAAACCCAAGCACAAGGGAGTGTGGAGCCTGGGTAGAGTGGGGAAGAACCGGAGTGGAGCTTGGAGATCAGACGAGGAACCGGAGTAGATGAGGAGTTGAGACAAAGGTACGTGGAGTCAGAGGATCGGTAAATGGAGTTTGGAAGCAGGAATCCTGAGTCTTGGGTCCGTTGTCAAGTCTCAAGGCAGAGCCAATAGTGTTTACTGTAATAGTTATATGGACCAGCCAATGACATTCTTACCTGGTGCAGCTGTTCCATGTTACATCTTGTAAACCCAAAGCACTCAGATAAATATATAATTATCTATAATACAATATATAATATTCGGTAATATTCGGTAACCATAATAATGCAAACTAGAAGTCTGTAATGCAACCAGTAATACTGTCCATTGAAGACCTTAGTTGCTGAGTTAGGTGTGTAGTTTTCAAGAGCCTAATGATTCCTGGGAAGTTTCTCCTTTTTTCAGTTTAGATGTACAGTTTAATTTAGAGATACAGTGTGAAACAGGCTCTTCAGCCCACCGAGTCCGCACCGACCAGCGATCCCCGCACATTAACACTATCCTACACACACTAGGGACAATTTACACTTATACCAAGCCAATTAGCCTACAAACATGTACGTCTTTGGAGTGTGGGAGGAAACAGAAGATCTTGGAGTAAACCCTTGCGGGTCATGTGGAGAACGTATAAACTGTGTACAGACAGCAACCGTAGTCGGGATCGAACCCAGGTCTCCGGCGCTGCAAGTGTTGTAAAGCAACAACTCTACCGCTGTGCCACCGTGCAGCCTTGATGCTGGTGGTCACAATTTTTAGTCTCCTGTACTTTCTTCCCGATGGTATTAGCGAAATGAGAGTGTGGTTATGGTGGTGTGAGTCTTGTTGATATGGGCCATCTTATTGAGGCAGCACCCTCTATAAATCTCTTCAATGGCGCTGAGGTCAGCACCTGTGATGAACCCGGCAATGCTCACTGTAATCTATTCATGGGAAGAGGAGTGATAAGTGAATGGAGGAGCTAGAAAAGAGAAATCCATAGTCTTGGAGTGGGGGCAAGAAGCAGGTGTGGTCTCATCAATGCTCTGTGGAACTGAAACATCACTTTCCTACTTTTATACCAATAGATAATTGCAATCTGTTTGCTATCCTAATTACTTGCTGACAGGGTATTAGCATATTGGACATCTACAGCTCTGCAGCCTCAATATTTAACTGACAACGAAGCATACAAAGTCTTCCTGATTTAATTTTAACTTCGTATGCTTCGTTGTCACCTTCCCCAAGCTAACAATTACCTATTCATTTCCTTGAACTTCATCCCCCTTGATCTCTCATTTTCACACCTTACCCTTCCATATCAATGTGTCTCCCTCTCCCCTGACTCTCAGACTGAAGAAGTGGCTCGACCCAAAACGTCACCCATTCCTTCTCTCCAGAGATGCTGCATGTACTGCTGAGTTACTCCAGCATTTTGTGTCTATCGACAAACCAATCCAGTTAGTCCTTCTATCCACTTACCACATAGTGCTGCACATTCTTTCCTTTCCAATGCCCACGCAGTTCCCTTTATGACACTACATTCAAGCTGCCTCCACTACTCCCTGTGGAAAAGGAATGGTCGACATTTTGGTTCATGATGCTGTGTTTGGACCAAAAATATCAGCCAATCTTTTTCTCCCCAAATGCAGCTGATTGTTTGATGTTCCAGATTCCTGCCCATGCAGTCTGTTTAATTACAGGTGTCAGTCCATTAAATGTGGTATGGAGGGAGAGATAGATCAGCCATGATTGAATGGCAGAACAGACTTGATGGGTCGAATGGCCTTATTCTTCTCCTATCACTTATGACCTTACGACCAAAATCTTCTTCCACTGATTTCAATGTATTAATATCATATCTTAAATAAGTCGATAAATACTGCACACAGTACATCAGATGTGGTCTCATCAATGCTCTGTGGAACTGAAACATCACTTTCCTAATTACTTGCTGACTGGATATTAGCATATTGGACATCTACAGCTCTGCAGCCTCAATATTTAACTGAAATGCTTGTTTTATTTTCGCTCACAAATTGACAGTTTTCTCTCATGAATTTCTATTTTGCCACATCGTCTCCACCCAAAAGAGTTCTACATCTGGTTCCGTAGATCATCCCACAGATGAGTCATTTGTTTTTTTTAATATACGTCAATAATACATATTCTTCATTAATTTGAGGTTTACATGAAAATAGGTAGTTTAATAGTAAGATTAAACGAGAACTTACCAGTTTAAAGTTTGATCTTTATTTTATGAGGTGTTACGATGAGGAACCCCGTACAGCCGCACGTGCGTCAATCTTCAAAGCAGCGGTGTGAAATCACAGATAATAGTAACTGAAGTATAATAGTAAGATGAAAGAAGACTAGAACTACCAGATTACCTTAATGAGGGCTGGGAGCGGAGGGCACGTAGTCCCTCATCATAACTCCTCATAAAATAAAGATTAACCTTTTGCGCTCCAAAGAATAAAGACCTAACTTGTTCAACCTTTCTCTGTAACTTAGTTGCTGAAACCCAGGTAACATTCTAGTAAATCTCCTCTGTAATCTCTCTATTTTGTTGACATCCTTCCTATAATTAGGCAACCAAAATTGTACACCATACTCCAGAATTGGCCTCACCAATGCCTTGTACAATTTTAACATTACAACCCAACTTCTATACTCAATGCTCTGATTTATAAAGGCCAGCACACCAAAAGCTTTATTTTCCACCCTATCTACATAAGATTCCACCTTCAGGGAACTATGCACAGTTATTCCTAGATTCCTCTGTCCAACTGCATTCCTCAATTCGCTACCATTTATGTCCTATTTTGATTTGTCCTGCCAAGATGTAGCACCTCACACTTATCAGCATTAAACTCCATCTGCCATCTTTCAGCCCACTCTTCCAAATGGCCTAAATCTCTCTGTAGACTTTGAAAAATCTACTTCATTATCCACAACCCCACCTATCTTGGTATCATCTGCATACTTACTAATCCAATTTACCACACCATCATCCAGATGTACATGATTGATGTACATGACAAACAACAATGGACCCAACACAGATCCCTGAGGCACCCCACTAGTCACCGGCCTCCAACCTGACAAACAGCCATCCACCATTACTCTCTGGCATCTCCCATTCAGCCACTGTTGAATCCATCTTGCTACTCCACCATTAATAACCAACAATTGAACCTTCTTAACCAACCTTCCATGAGGAACCTTGTCAAAGGCCTTACTGAAGTCCATATAGACAACATCCACTGCTTTACCCTCATCAATTTCCCGAGTAACCTCTTCAAAAAATTCAAGAAGATTAGTCAAACATGACCTTCCACGCACAAATCCATGTTGACTGTTCCTAATCAGACCCTGTTTATCCAGATGCTTATATATATTATCTCTAAGTATCCTTTCCATTAATTTGCCCACCACTGACGTCAAACTAACATGTCTATAATTGCTAGGTTTACTCTTAGAACCCTTTTTTTAATTTTTTTTATTTTTTTTTATTTGTTTATTTTATTGGAAGTTAATACAATACAAAACAATACAGTGGCACCTAATTTTAGGTGCCAACTATGTCATACCGTAATCCATTCTATGTACAACCTCTAGTTTTATGTTATGAGCAGGAAGTAAGCAAGACAAGAAAAAGAAAACAATAGAAAGGGGAAAGAGTGGAAAAATAGATGGTAGAAAATAGAAAAATGTGAAGTGTGTATATAAAAAATAAAAATAAAAAAATAAAATAAAAAAGAAAAGGTGGAAAGTAGAAATAGAAGAGAAGGCCCCTTAAAAGAGAAATTTTCAAATCTATATTCGGAGATGTAGATCTATCCACGTCATGAACTGAAATCAGCAATCCTTATGGTACCGCTGCATCACGTGATTCCAAAAAGTCGATGAAAGGAGACCAACTCCTTAAGAATTGGTCATATTTATCTATTAGTCGGAGTCTCATTTCTTCCAGGCGTGCTATGTCCATCATATTCCTAATCCACATTTTAACAGTTGGTATGGCTGTATTTTTCCAAAATTTAAGTATCAATTTCTTTCCAATTATTAACCCATAATTAAAAAAAACATTTTGGTCTTTATTTAAATTGGTATCTTCTCCTATTCTTCCAAATATAATCCATTCCATTTTGGGTTCTATTCTTGACTTGAAGAGTTTTGTAAATATATCAAATATATCACTCCAAAATGTATTCAACTTTGTACATCCTACAAATGAATGTGTTATATTAGCATTTTGAAACAAACATTTATCGCATCTGGGAGAGACGTTTGGATAAAATTTATTCAACCTTGTTTTTGAATAATATAGTCTATGTAATAATTTGAATTGAATTAAATTATGTCTTGTATTAATAGAACAGTTATGTGTATTCATCAAATACTTTTCCCATCTATCCTTCGAGATCTTTATCATTAGCTCATGTTCCCAATCTTCCCTTAGTGCTTCTGTTGAGGGTGATTCTCTGTATAATATATTATTATAAAAGTATGATATTAATTTTTGTGTATCAGCCTTAATATTCATTGCTTCTTCTAAAGGGTCTAAAAATATAGTTTGAAATCTATGTGTATATTTCTTCATAAAGTCACATACCTGTATATATTTAAAATATTGATTATCCTTCAATTTAAATTTTAATTTTAATTGTTGAAATGATAACAGTTTACCCAATTCATACATATCCCCTACTTTCCTAATCCCCAGTCTATCCCATTGTTGATATGTGTTGTCGATGAGAGAAGGTTTGAATGCGGGGTTGTTCAATAGTGGGGTTAGTACTGATAAATTATTTAATTTCAAGGATACTTTTATTTGTTTCCAAATTCTTATTATATTGTGAATAATTGGGTTCTTCTTATATATTATACTACTCAATTTTATCGGTGAGAGCAGGATCGTTCCTATATCGTGCGGATAGCACTCCCCTTTCTCCATTCTTATCCATTCCAACTGCTGAGTGGAACTATCCAGCCAGTACATTATGTTCTTAATATGCACTGCCCAGTAGTAATACATAAAGTTAGGTAATGATAAACCCCCAACTTCTTTAGATTTGCACAAATGCTTTCGTTGAATTCTATGTGTTCTGTAATCCCATATAAAATTAGTGATAGTGGAATCTAGTTTTTTGAAAAAATATTTTGGAATATATATTGGGATCGCTTGAAACAAATATATTAATTGTGGTAAGAAAGTCATTTTTATAGCGTTAATTCTACCTATCAATGAGAGTGGAAGTGTTTTCCAAAATTTGATCATATCATTCAGTTTATTTAATAGTGGTATAAAATTGGCACTAAATAATGATTTGTGTCTTCTCGTAATTTGAATACCCAGATACTTGAATTTTTCTGTTGCAATTTTGAAGGGGAATTTTAGTAAATGTCTCGAATCCTGTGGTTTTAAAGACATAATTTCGCTTTTATTCCAATTTATTCTATATCCTGAAAAAGAGCCGAATTCCTCAATTAGTGTTAATAAGGTGGGTATACTCGTTTGTGTATTAGTAATATATAAAAGAATATCATCAGCATATAGTGAAATTTTATTCTTTGAATCCTTAGTGTTATATCCGTGAATATTCGGGTGATTTCTA
The DNA here is from genome assembly GCF_010909765.2 of Amblyraja radiata. NCBI lineage: Eukaryota > Metazoa > Chordata > Chondrichthyes > Rajiformes > Rajidae > Amblyraja > Amblyraja radiata. Next base: position 1,973,478 of record NC_045977.1, read on the forward strand.
ATCTTTTCGGCCAACGGTTCTATCATAAGGGCAAATAGCAATGGTGATAAGGCACACCATTGCCTATTACCCCTTGATAAGTAAAATTTTGGAGATAGCGTATTGTTAGTTAATATTCTTGCCGTAGGTCTATCGTAAAGTAGTTTAACCCATCTAATAAAATTCTCTCCCATATTGAATTTTTGGAGTACCTTGTATAAATACTGCCATTCTACTTGATCAAATGCCTTCTCTGCATCCAGCATGACAACTGAAATATCTTCATTGTCCTCATTATGAGAGTACATTATATTGAAAAGCCTTATCAAATTATTAAATGATTGTCTTTTGGGTATAAATCCCGTTTGATCCATATTTATTAAATTGTTAATATAATTATTTAGCCTTCTAGCTAGAATCTTTGCTAAAATTTTCTGATCCGTATTTAGTAGTGAAATAGCTCTATAAGAACCCGGTTCATCTAAATCTTTATCTTTTTTTGGTGTAAGTGTTATTGTTGCTTCTGCTAGGGTTTCTGATAGTTTATTTTCGGTATAAGCCTGCGTGTATAAATTGAATAATCTTGGTATAATTGACTCCTGAAATCTTTTATAAAATTCATTACTAAAACCGTCTGGTCCTGGGGTCTTCCAAATTTTCAGTGAGTTTATTATTTGTTTTATTTCTTCACTAGTAATCCGTGCTCCTAATTGCTCTTGTTCTAAACTATCCAATTTTGGGAGCTTGCAATTATCTAAAAAATTTGTAATTTTACTTACATCTATATTTATTTTAGATGTATATAAATTGTGATAAAATTGGGCAAACCTCTTATTAATATCCTTAGGCAGTGTTAAAAACTCACCCTTATCCGATTTAATTTTAGTAATAGTTTTTTCCTTTTCTCGTTGTTGCCTCGCAAGTAGTTTATGCGGCTTATCCCCGAATTCGAAGTGTGCTTGTTTTGTAATTTGGAATAATCTTATTACTCTAGCCGATAGTATTCTATTAACTTTATATTTCAATAAAGTTATCTTATTATGTTTATTTATGGTTGGGTCAGTTGCATTGTCCAGTTCTAGTAGTTTTATTTTCTGTTCTATCCGCTGAAGTTCTCTTTTATTTTCCTTATTTTGAAAACTTTGGAAAGAAATTATGACGCCGCGAATATATGCCTTGAAGGTTTCCCATAATAGCGTTGCAGAAATACCCGGCGTGTCATTTATTTCGAAAAAAAGTTTTATTTGTTCTTTTATATACTCATAACCCTACGGGTTATTTAATATATGTACATTGAATCTCCAAAAAGGTTTTATACTCGGCATTCCCTCAATTTTAAGTATAAAAGTCAATGGTGAATGATCAGAAATAATACTATAATGATATGATGGTTTATTCGTGTACGGGATTAATTTTGTGTCCAATAAAAAATAGTCAATTCGCGAATAAGTTTTGTGAACTGATGAATAAAATGAGTATTCCCTACTGCTTGGATTTGCTATTCTCCAAATATCAGCTATGTTATTATTTTTTATATAAGTATTTAAAAATTCACAGGTCTTAGTTTTAACAAGACGCTTCCCTAGCTTTATTGATTTATCTAAGTATGGATCTATAACACAGTTAAAATCTCCCCCCATTATTATATTTTGATAATTATGCTCTGCGATTAAATCTATTATTTTCCTAAAAAATTGTGGGTTATCAAAATTAGGTGCGTAAATATTTATCATAGTTAATGGTGTATTGTAAATTTCTCCCGTGACTATAACATATCTTCCCTCTTTATCAGATATAGATTTCTTTAATTTAAAAGGTATACCCTTCCGAATTATAATAGCCGTGCCTCTTGCTTTAGAGGTGAATGAGGAGGAATAGGTTTGACCTATCCAATTTGCCCTTAATCTGATCTGAGTTTGTTGTTTCAGATGTGTCTCTTGTAGGAAAGCAATATCCATATTTAATGATTTTAATTGTGCCAGAATTTTACCCCTCTTAATTGGCTCATTCGCACCTCTGATGTTCCAACTACAGAAGGTGAGACCTCCGATATTTATTCGACTATTATCTTGCATTGGCTATTATTACCAGACTGTATGATTCATGTGATGCAGCCAAGTACCTCGGAATCCCGAATCCAGAGTTGTCCTTCATAATTTCTACAGTACTTCTACATCTCCTGACAATATTAAACATAATTAAGGGAAAGAGAAAAACATAAAATAAAGTGTACATAAAAATTGTTAAGTCGTACAACACATAATTGTGAATAAACAAAAAAAGTGAATGTAATTTATCAAAAAAGCGATAAATTACAAAAAAGCCACCTAAGGTATCTAGATTTGTTTTTAAATTGACCTCCGTCGATGAGATTATGCACTGGGCCTTCCGGTGGCTGCTATGAAGCAGTGAAGGCAGCTGCACTGAGCTCTCCTCCAACAAATTGTGTTTAAAGTCGACTCCCATGCCAGGATCGAGTTAAAAAATCTTATCAGGTTTGCTGAACGTCGAGGGTACTGACTCCATCAAACGGTACGGTGGATTTGGGATTTAAAACGATCTTATCGTAAAAACTGGAGGAGAAAGAGAAGAGGTCAGAGAGGACCCAAGAAGACTACAATCAGTTTCCAGGTCCAAAAAGCTCTGGATGAGCTTGAAACCACCCCGGAACTCACTTTTGAAAGTTTGGAAGAGGAGCTGGAACCTCAACAACCTACAAGCGATATGGCTGTGAGAAGTGATACAAAGGAGAAAGAAATGAAACGCTGGGAAGAAACGGTAAGAGCTAATATTCTTAAAGATATTACTAAAGATCTTCAGAAGCAATTTGCCAAAACTTCTCCACTATGGAGGGCAATCTTTCTAAGAAAATTTATAATAGCTGCGGCGAAGTAAAAGAGCTTTATGTAGCCCTGAACCAGCAGTTTAAAGATTTGGAGTCCAGGACGGCGAAGGAATTGGAAAGTATGCAGAAAGATTATAACAATAAACATGACACCCTGCTGAAGCAATTAACAGACTCGGAAAAATTGATGGAAGAGATGGATGGTGAAATGGAACAGATGAGCCAAGAAATACAAGGTCTGAAAAAACAACACGATACTAATTGGGAGCTAACGAATAAACTGAATGAGAAATGTCAAGATTTAGAGGCCAGGTCAAGGAGGCAAAATCTGAGAATAGTAGGAGTTAAAGAGGGTGCTGAACACGGCCTTCAAATGCTTGATTTTATTACTAATCTACTTAAAGATGTTTTCAAACTTCCAGAAAAACCAAAGATAGATCTGGCTCATCGAGTGGGTTGCTTCCAAAAACATGATAATGCTAAACCAAGGCAAATCATTGTAAAGTTCCTGGATATTTCAACTTTGGTAACTCTATTAAAGAAGATAACCTATGGAGAAAATCTTACATTTGCTGATAATATCGTAAGATTCTACAGGGATTATCCTCGGGAAATTTTGGCAAAAAGACGCGAGTTTAAAAGGGCAAGCAGTATTTTATATGGACATTCTGAAGTTCGTTATGGCGTGATCTATCCAGCGAAAATGCTAATTACGTTTAAGGACAAGCAACGCTCATTTACGGACCCGGACTCTGCTTGCAAATACGCCCAGGAGATTTTAAACAAAATTCAAGGAGGAACAGAATAATAGACATTTTATCCGTGGAACTTTGTTTTTTCTGTTTCAATTAAGACACTTAGAACGCTTCAGACGGTTACCAGACAGGCTTATCTGGCAAGAATGTGTTGTTTAATAACAGAGGCCGAATTAAACTTCTGAACTGAAAGCACAGATGGAAGCTCAAGGTCGCAAGCTCGTCAACAAACCCCTCAGCACGGAGAACTATGAGACCGTCTCCTTTTGAAGTGGCCATTATGAGGCATCTGTTCCACACTATATGACCTATTTTTCATATATATAATTAACTAACTAATTAACCACTTGCACGCAATAAACTCAACTAACGTTAAAGGCGTAATGTACTATACTAACACGACTAACTATATAGCAGGAAGGATGGGGGAGGTTAGACATATATTTTAAATACTAAATACTAATTATGAATTAATTAACATACAGGTAAATGAAAAGTGTCATTATTGACGAGGTACTTTAACCCATAATTTCTTTAATTTTAATCCAAATCTTCTACCTTCCCTTTTATTTTATTCTATTTTAAACTGTTCAGCGATTAATTGACCTGATATGATAATTTTGGTAACAATTAGAGGGAACCGACTAACGTTGGGTCAAATTCTATTAGAACCCTTTTTAAACAATGGAACAACATGTGCAGTACGCCAATCCTCCGGCACTATTCCCGTTTCTAATGACATTTGAAATATTTCTGTCATAGCCCCTGCTATTTCTACACTAACTTCCCTCAATGTCCTAGGGAATATTGACTTATCCACTTTTATATTTTTTTTAAGTGTCAGAACTTCCTCTTCTTTGTCCCAAGACAACTCTTGCCATAATTCTGACCTTGCCTTGAAAGACAATTCCCCATATCTCCAAGCCTGTCTCGAAGGCAAACGTGGCTAAAATACTGGACCTGGCTCAACACACTTCTGACCAAATTCCAACCTTCTTGGAATACTAGTAATGTCCAGTTTACCTAGTTAAATGCCTCTGAGTAAATGACAATGTCTCGATCATTTGTGTATTGTACAACCAATTGTAAATCTTACCAACTTGTTCGTGGTCACTTAGTTGTAAAGTAACTCTGGTCAGCTTTCATGCTGCTACCAGCTTCACTGAACCGCTTACTGCTGATGAAGCCGTGGGGTGCATTGTCCCCGAAACTATGAAGCCTTGCTCGTCTTTGGCCTAATTGGTACAACAGCTTATGTTTCGTCCTTTAAGTTTTGCCTGTGGAATAGGTCTTACCAGAATAGAAGTTTTGGCGGGTGGCTCTAACGTCCGCTGATAGCGGTGTTCACAGCATTGTGTTGGGATGGCAACCTTGCTGCCAGGAATAGTACCTCTGACACGTGCCCTTCATCCCTTGAGGTATGCTCCATGCTTATACCCTCAGCCTCGGCATCAGGTTTACACTGACCCAGCATGTTCGCCTCCTCCATAAGGGAGACATTAAGCAGCCCTACTACAAGGCGCTGCCCGCACGGCCTCTTCAACAGGCCCACCCTTCAGGGTCAGAAATGCCCCGGTAAACTCACATCTTCCATGAGGGAGACATTATGCAGCCCTTCTACAAGTGCTCCTGCCATACATTTAAGCAGCCCTATTACAAGGCGCTGCTGGCGCGGCCTAGAGCAATAGCCGGCGCTGCCATAGGTTCGGCATCCACATTAAGCAGCCCTGTTACAAGGCACTGCTGGCACGGGCTCTCCCATCTGCCCAACACTGCCATAGACTCAGCATCCCCTTTAAGCAGCCCTGCTGCTGGCGTGGACTCCCCCATAGTCCCACACTGACACAACTCCTGCTGTTAGAGTGTATCTAGCTTTAGCCTCCTCTCAATAGGGTTCCATCCTGGCCATGCTCCACATTTTTTCACCTTACCGGAAGGGAACCCTCCCGGCACCAGGGCTGACCACTTTGGTCGGTTTACCCCATATCTTGGGGACCTCTGTAGTCTGGGCACCGCATTGCTGGTGGATTTCCCCTCCCCCGGGAATCCCAGCACCCATATATATATAATCGGAGGGAAAAAACCCTACGGCACCAAGGCTGACCGTATAACCCCTTTCCTGGGGATCCCTGCGGTCTGAGAGCCGCATTACTACTGGATTCCCAGCATCTATATGTATAACGGGGAAAATCCTCCCGACACCTGGCATCTATATTAATATCTGAGGAAAAACCCTCCCGACACCTGGTCTACTGGAGGTCCCCTCTCTGGGAACCCCAGCATTTATATTTATCGGAGGGAAAACCCTCCCGACACCCGGTCTACTGGACGTCCTCTCCCCGAGAACCTCAACATTTATATTTATACTAGACTAAGTGGGACCCGTTGGGTCCCATGTTCACACGGGAGGGCTGGTCCCCTCGACGCAATATTCCACCTCTCCACCAATTCCAATATTGGTGGCCAGTGGGGGGGCTTTCTGGATTGCTGGTATGGGCTCATGGGGTGGCAGCTCAGTCCCTCAAACCTGATCTGCTGGCAGCTCACTCACGGCTGGTGGGCTGGCAGTTGACTCATGACTATTCCTTGAAATTCCATTTCAAGCAGGGTGCAAGTCCACCAAATTCAAATCCATGTTCCTACCATTTCAAGCAGGGTGCAAGTCCATCAAATTCTAATCCATGTTCCTACCATTTCAAGCAGGGCTCAAGGCCACCAAATTCAAGTGCAGTTTCTTACCACTATGAGCAGGGTGCAAGGCCACCGAATTTAAGTGCAGTTTCCAACCACTTCAAACAGGGTGCAAGGCCACCGAATTCAAGTGCAGTTTCATACCACTTCAAGCTGGATCCAAGGCCACCAAATACAAGTGCAGTTTCATATCACTTTCAGCAGGATGCAAGGCCACCAAATTCAGTGCAGTTTTATTCCACTTCAAGCAGGGTCCAAGGTCAACAAATTCAAATGCAGCTTCATACCATTTCATGCAGGGTGAAACCACCATAAAACCACACATAACACAAACTCACAGTTCAGTAGACATTCAGTGTGTTCAGTTGATTCCCAGCTCAGACAGAGTCATGACCTCCCCCTCCCCCATCATGCAGAGACTGAGCCACACCCACACGTCCGGATTTTATAACCCCTCCCCCACCCACCGGAAAAGGTGTGGCTTTCAGGGCGTGATTGACAGGAGAGAGATTCTCAACATTTTTTAAACACTAATAACACTTTTATTTTTCATTGATGGGAAGAATTCTCTGCACCTGCTCAGCGGAGGGGGGACTGAGTAAGATGGCCAAAAATCACAACCGTAAGTGGAGAGTTTTATCTAAAATCAATATATAGTGCAAACAGGAAGTAAGTGCATTTGCAGTCGTGTCTTTTAACTTCAAGCCAAATCACCCAAGCCACCATTTGCAGTAAGTACTGCCTTTCAACCTCAAGCCAAAGCTCCCAAGCCACTATTTGCAGTAAGTAATGCCTTTCAACTTCAAGCCTAAGCACCCAAACAACCATTTGCATGCAGTGTCTTTTTACTTCAAACAAGCCATATTTTCATTTTCAAACCACATCACAGTTGTGTAGAAATCTGTTCAGTGTTATTCAGAGCTCAGAGAGACGTGACCCTTGGCTTCATCCATCATGCAGAGAGTGAGTGAGGCACACCACTTCCTGGTTTTATAGTCCCTCCCCCTCCCTCCAGCAGGGGCAGCAGAAAGAATGGTGATTTTTTTTTAACTTCAAGCCAAAGCTCCCAAGGCACCATTTGCAGTAAGTATTGCCTTTCAACTTCAAGCCAAAACACCCAAGCCACCATTTGCAGTAAGTAGTGCCTTTTAACTTCAAGCCAAAGCTCCCAAGCCACCATTTGCAGTAAGTAGTGCCTTTCAACTTCAAACCAAAACACCCAAGCCACCATTTGCAGTAAGTAGTGCCTTTCAACCTCATGCCACCATTTGCAGTAAGTAGTGCCTTTCAACTTCAAGCAAAGCACCCAAGCCACCATTTGCAGTAAGTAATGCCTTTCAACTTCAAGCCAAAGCTCCCAAACAACCATTTGCAGGCAGTGCCTTTTTACTTCAAACAAACCATATTTTCATTTTCAAACCTCATTAAGGGTTCTCACAGTTGTGTAGACATTTGTTCAGTGTCATTCAGAGCTCAGAGAGACGTGACCCTTGGCTTCATCCATCTTGCACAGAGTGAGTGAGGCACACCACTTCCTTGTTTTATAGTCCCTCCCCCTCCCTCCAGCAGGGGCAGCAGAGAGAATGGTGAATTTTTTAAAAACATTAATATCGCTTTGATTTGTCATCAATGGGAAAAATCCTCCACACACATAAGGCGGAGGAGGGCTCTGTGCGAGGTGGCCAAAAATGACGGCCGTAGGTGGCGGCGTTCTGTCGGACATCGCAGCACTGTAGGCCAAAAGCGGTCAAGATCAGAGATTTAATAATATATAGATTGGAGGGAAGCCCTTCCGGCACCCGGCTTACTGGAAAGTCCCCTCCCCGGGAACCCCGGCGTCTATGTGCCTATCGGAGGGAAACCCTCCCGGCATCCGGAACGCCTGGAAATCACTGACCACCCTGTCAGCGACCAACTTCGCAAAACCCAACATTCCCAGCTATCCGCTCCCGGTGAGAACCGAGGTTTCCCCACAGTTCCCTCGTCGGTCGTCGTGAATCGTCCAGCAGGAAGCCTCTGGAACAAGAGGTTCTTGCAAGGAACAAAACAGGGAAGAAATACAAGCTTATCTGAAGATTAAACTTACCCGCTGTAGGAGCTCCTGCTGCTCCAACCGGTCGCCATCACCAATGCGTCTGACGTAATGACGCACGTGCGGCTGTATGGGGTTCTTCACGTAGTCACTCACATGACTCCGAAGTAAAATAGAGTGAGGAATGTTATTTCAATTTACAAGATATACATCAGCTGGGAAGGTGGTCCTGAGAATTTAACTCTGAATGTGTACTTTGATATGTCAAACCAGAGCAGGACTTACACAATAACGGGTAGAGCCCTGGAGAGTTTTTTAGTTTAGTTTTAGTGTTTGAGATATAGTGAAGAAACTGGTCCTTTGGCCCAGCGAGTCCACGTCGACCAATGATCACCCAAACACTAATTCTGTTCCTCACATTCGGGACAATTTACAGAAGCCAATCAACTTACAAACATGCACATCTTGGGAATGTGTGAGGAAACTGGAGAACCCAGAGAGAACCCATGCGGTCACAGGGAGAACGTGCAAACTACATACAGGCAGCACCCATGGTCAGGATTGAACCGGATCTTTGGCGCTGTAAGGCAGCAACCTCTGCGCCACCGTGCCACTGAGTGTTGCAGGTCAGAGAGATCTGGGAGTAGAGGTAAAGGGTTCTTTAAAAGCCGCGTCAGGTGGATAGTGCAGTGTAAGTTGGCATTTGGCAAGCTTTCCTTCATTGGGGAGAGTATTGTCGAATGCCCAGAGTGGTTTATTGTTATATCTCCTGAACCGGAGCAATGAGATTCTTACTTGCACCAGCACAAAAGATATGTAAACATAATACCCAAAACATCACCCATTCTTCTCTCCAGAGATGCTGCCTATCCTGCTGAGTTACTCCAGAATTGTGTGTCTATCTTCGGTGTAAACCAGCATCTGCAGTTCCTTCCTACACACTCGTATCAACCTCTGCAAAGAATGTGAAAAACCCTTTACAGCCAACTCATAATGCACTGTTGCAAATTACGACCATTTATATGAGATAAATGGGAACATTGGTTAAAACATTGATAATACCATAAAGAACAATATTTATAAAATGAAATTGCAGCCATTTGGTGTCCAACCTGTGAAGATGTCCAGGCCTGATGTTGAATAGAACTATTTAATGTACAGTGTAGGTACCCAGGTGTAGGTACACCTGGGTACCCAAGACACAAAGGAGGATACTTCTTCTTGCGTTTGAGGCAGCAGATGTCCGCAGCAGGGCGATGCCATCTGGTTTGACATCCATAGGTGCCCGCCCTAAAAAGGACGCATGCTGCGGCGCTGCTGCTGTCTCTGTTTGTTGTTGTTTGCCTGACTGAGGTCAGTTAACTGGGCTCACCGCGGGGAGGTCGACAACATGAGACTAAGAGGAGGATAGAGAGAGGCTGTTATAAAACGAATAACAAATACTTAGCTATATACAGATGAGTCCAGACTTCATCCAGTTAAATTTAGTTTCCTTTGACTTTATCAAGCACAGACATTCCTGCATACACATTCAAATTTTGTGCACTTGAAGCCTGTGCCAAATGTAATCATTCTCCATGCAAAGTTTTCAACACAAGTCCATTATAGATATTTAATTTATTAAAAAATTTAATAAAAAATCTTCAAATACTTACCTTGGGAGGATAAAGAATCCTTTTCTTGGATTTAGAAGCAGGCGGACAAAGTGATCAATTGATTGAGAGAAAAAATGTTATTTTTCTTCATTTCTTCATAGATCCAGAAAGATCATGCACTAATCTTTCTAGTTGATCTTAACATTGTTAATCTAAGAGACAAACGATGAACTACATGCAAGAGAAACGCTGACCTTTTGCATCTCAATGACAGACTGTTGGAGCTGGTCACGTTACAGAATCTGGCTGGCAGTCATTACCATTCACTGCATCTTAAAGTTTACCTCTGGAATGTTAAGGGCTTTGGTGTATGACAAACAGTGGAGTCAATTTTAACCCGATTTGGTTAAAAGAAATAAAAAAATTGATACCAAATAGGTGAATTTGAGATATATTCATTTAATATCATAAGATTTTGATTTAATTCTCTCCCAAGCAGAGTGGTGACAGTCAGTACACCCGGTCCTTCTCGCCAGAGATGCTGCCTGTCCTGATGAGTTACTCCAGCATTTTGTGAATATCTTCGGTTTAAACCAGCATCTGCAGTTCCTTCCTAACAAAGGAGAAATATGAAATCTGAAGACAAGGCTCCCGCTGATATTTTGACCAGGGGACTGCATGATGAAGACATTGAGTCCTTGTTGACGGACCAAACTGGTGGAAAGAAGTATCAGGTGCAGAATGGACTGAAGCTGGTAAGGTTTTTTTTGCATCCCTGATGGCTCAGGGCCATTTACACTTCTGATTGGTGAACTCTCTGAGTTTCCATCTATGTTCCGGCAAACTATATGTTCCCGATGTTGATGTTGGGGGAGTACAGAATCAGGGGTCACAGTTTATGAACAAGGGGTAGGCCATTTAGGACTGAGATAAGGAAAAACGTTTTAACCAGAGAGTTATGAATCTGTGGAATTATCTGCCAAAAGGGAAAAAGAGGAAATTCAGAGTCTCTCTGAGGATCCTTCAGTGCTTCTACTCTGGGGCTGTAGAAAACATCTTGTCCAGCAACATCACAATCTGGTTTGGGAACAGCTCTGCCCAGGACAGGAAGGCTCTGCAGAGAGTAGTGCGTTCGGCCGAACGCACTGTGTAAACTACACTCGCCCCCCTGCAGGACCTATACACCAGGAGGTACAGATCCAGAGCCAGCACTGTTCCAGTTGCTACGGTCAGGCAAATGCCTCCGCTGCCATGCTGTGAAAACAGAGGATGAGACGGAGTTTCTTCCCACAGGCCACCAGGACTGTAAACTCTTTTCTCACCAGGGACTAATTTAGTGTACTAATTTACTGTTGTGTTGTGTCTTTTAAAGATAAAATATTTTTTGACATAAATACTGATTCTGTTCTATTCTGTCCTGTAGTTTTTGCACCATCCGCAGGCATTGCTACTTTCATTTCACTGCACATCTTGAATAACACACAAGTACATCTAGGATGGGAAAAGGAGAAAAAGAACAAAGTGAACAATATAGTGTGTATGAAGGAATTGCAGATGCTGGTTTAAACCAAAGATAGACAATAAGTGCTGGAGAAACTCAAAGGGACAGGGAGCATCTCTGGAGAGAAGGAGTGGGTGACGTTTCCGCAGACTGACCTCTGGGGGAAGGAGATAGATAGTTAAGGGAGTGTTAAGGTGTGAAAACAGGGCAAAGGGAATGGAGATCAAGGAACATTTAGAATAGATTATTGTTAGTTGGGACAAGGTAACATCAAAGCAAACAGGTATAAAATGTAGTTGGAGACAGTAGGACTGGGAGGAGAACTAGGAACGGGCAGGGAATGGAGGGAGAAGGAAAGCAAGGGTTGCTTGAAGTCAGAGAGTCAAAGTTCATACCGGGGTGTAAGATGCCCAAGCAAAATATGAGATGTTGTTCCTCCAATTTGTGCTAGGCCTCACTCTGACAATGGAGGAGGCCCAGGACAAAAAGGTCAGTGTGGGAATGGGAGGGGGAGTTAAAGTGCTGAGCAACCAGGAGATTAGTTAGTTCAAGCGGACTGAGCAGAGGTGTTCAGCGAAATGATCGCCGAGCCTGCGCTTGGTCTCACCGATATACAGGAGCCCACACCTGGAACAGCGGAAATAGTAGATGAGGTTGTAGGAGGTGCAAGTGAACCTCGCCCTCACATGAAAAGACTGTCAGGGTCCTTGGATGGAGTCGAGGGGGGAGGTATAGGTGATGCATCTCATGCAGATGCAGGGGAAAGTACCTGGGGAGGGAATGTTTTTGGTGGGAAGGGACAAGTTGACCAGGGAGTTGCGGAGGGAACGGTCTCTGTGGAAAGTGGAAAGGGGCGGTGTTGGGAAGAGAGGAAATAGAGTGATAGGGTCAAACAGCACAGAAGCAGGCACTTCAGCCCAACTAGTCCATGCCGACAAAGATTCCCCATCCAAGCCAGTCCGATTTGCCCATATTTGGCCCATGTCCCTCTGAACCTTACCTATCCATGTACCTGTCTTTTGACTGTTGTTATTGTACCTGCCTCAACTATCTCATCTGGCAGCTCATTCCATGTACCCACCACCTGCTGAGTGAAAAGGTTGCCCCTCAGCATCCTAGTGAATCACCTTAAGCCTATGTCCTCTGGTTCTTGATTGCCCTACTCTGGGTAAAAGACGTTCACCTATAAATTCCACTCATGATTTTAGACATCTCTACAAGAACATCCCTTAGTCTCTTGCACTCCAAGGAGTAAATTCTTAGCCTGTCAAATCCTTCACTTTAGCTCAGACCTTCGAGTCCCTCAACATCCTCATAAATCTTCTCTGTACTCTTTCTAGCTTAATAACAGTCAAAACAGTTAACTCTATGTAGAGCCACAGGAGATGGGCAAGTTCCTCAGTGAATATTTCTCCTCTGTTCTTACCATGGAGAAAGACATGAGGACCAGGGAACTTGGGGCAGTCAATGGAAATTACTTGAGAGCAGTCAGTATTATGGTTAAGGAAGTATTGACAGTCCTAACGTGTATAAAGGTAGACACATCTCCTGGGCCTGATAAGATATATTTGAGAACACTGTGAGAAGCTAGAGAAGAAATTGCAGGTGCCCTGGCTGAGACTTATGAGTCATCATTTAATATGGGTGAGGTGTCAGAAGGTGGCAAATGTTGTGCCTTTATTCAGGAAAGGCTGTGGGGAAAAGCTTGGGAATTACAGGCCTAGTCTAATATCTGTGGTCAGGAACTCACTAGAGAGTATTCTGAGGGGTAATATATACATGCATTTAGATGGACAAGGGCTGATTAAGGAAAGTAGACAAAAATGCTGGAGAAACTCAGCGGGTGATGCAGCATCTATGGAACGAAGGAAATAGGCAACGTTTCAGGCCGCAACCCTTCTTCAGACTGATGCAGAGTGGGGGGGGGGGGGGGGGGGGGGAAAAACAAAGGAAGAGGAGGAGCCAGAGGGCTGAGGGACAGCTGAGAAGGGGAGAAGACAGCAAGGGCTACCGGAAATTGGAGGTCAATGTTCAGGCCACTGGGGTGCAGACTGCCCAAACGGAATATGAGCTGCTGCTCCTCCAGTTTCCGGTGGTGCTCACTCTGGGAATTGGGGAGGCCCAGGACCGAAAGGTCGGATTCGGAATTGAATTCCGTTTGGGCAGTTTTTGTCCACCTTTGATTTTCCAGCATCTGCAGTTCCTTCTTGAACTGATTAAGGATAGTCAGCATGGTTTTGTACATGGGAGATTGTGTCTCACGACTTTAACTGAGTTTTTTGAAGATATGACCAGATGAGAGCAGAGCTGTACATGTTGTACGTATATATGTACTTCAGCAAGGTATTTGACAAACTTCTGAATGGTCGACTGCTGTGGAAGGTGAGATTGCATGGGATCCAGGGCGAGATAGCTGACTGGATAGTAAATTGGCTTCATGGACGTTAACAGAGGATGGATGGTAGAAGGTTGTTTTTCAGCCTGGAGTCCTATGAAGAGTGGTGTACCTCAGGGTTTGGTGCCGGCCCCCATTGCTGTTTGTCATCTATGTAAATGATTTAGATGAGAATGTACGATGCATAAATAATAAGTTTGCAGATTATACAAAAGTGGATGGTATTGTTGATAGCGAAGATTGTTCTTAAAAATTGCAGCAGGATCATGATCGGGTGGGCAGGTGAGCTGTGGTATGGTTGACAGTTTAATGCAGATAGGTATTAAGTGTTGTGATTTGGGAAGTCTAATCACGGCAGGACCTACACAGTGAATGGCAGGGCTCTGGAGAGCACTGTAGAACAGAGTTTTTTTTAGTTTTTGAAATACAGCACAGAAACAGGTCCTTCGGCACATTGAGTCTGCGTCGACCAATGATCCCCGCACACTTACACCATCCTACACACACTAGGAAAAATGTACATGCTAAGTAACGTACAAACCTGTATGTCTTTGGTGGTTGGGAGGAAATTGGAGACCCGGAGAAAACCCGTGCAGGTCATGGGAAGAACGTACAAACTCCGTACAGCACCCATAGTCAGGATTGAGCCCGGGTCTCTGGCGCTCTAAGGCAGCAACTCTGCAATTGTTCCACCGTGCCACCTGAGTGTCCTAGGAGTGCAGGTACATAGTTCCTTGAAAGTGGAATCACAAAAAGATTGGATGGTCAAAATGTTATTTGGCACCTTAGCCTTCATCAGTCAGAGTATTGAGTATAGAAGTTTGGGTGGTCAAGGTACTGTTATATAAGATATTGGTAAGGCCACATTTAGAATATTGTGCTCAGTTTTGGTCACCCTTTTATGAGAAAGATATTGTTAAGCTGAAAAAGGTGGATATAAGATTTAATGAGGATGTTGCCAGGACACGAGGGCCTGAGGTATAGGGAGATGTTGAGCAGGGTCCTCAGCACCCTTTCCAATGTCTTCACATCCTTCCCATATGCGGTGATCAGAACTACAAGCAATACTCCCAACCAATAAAGCCAAGCACAGAGTCTTTACTACTTGTGTGGCCATATTCAGGGAGTTATAGATTTGGACCCCAAGATCACTCTGCACATCGGTTCTGTTTAGGGTTTTGCCATTAATGGTATATTTTCTCCTTACATTCCACCTCCCACCACCATGATGCAGCTCTATAGGACGTTTGGTTAGGCTGCATTTGGAATATTGCTTGCAGTTCTGATCAACCCATATGGGAAGGATGTGAAGACTTTGGAACGGGTGCAGAGAAGGTTTACCAGAATGATCTGCATTCGGGGGTTATTAGCTACAGGGACAGATTAGACAGACTTGGATTGTTTTTTCTGGAACTCCAGAGGTTGAGGGGAGACCCAATAATAAAATTATGAGACATAGATATGATAGGCAGTCTTTTCCCAGGATTGAAAATCAAATACTAGAGGGCATAGCTTAGGGTGAGAGGGGCAACGTTTAAAGGAAACATGCAGTACATAGTTTTTATACATAGTGGTGTCTGCCTGGAACATGCTCCCAGGTGAGGTGGTGAAGACAGATATGATGGTAGCATTTAGGAGGCTTTTAGATAGACATATGGATCAGCAGGAATAGAAATATTTGGCTTAAGTGCAGGCAGATAAGAGTTGCTCTTGGTATCTTGTTCAACATAGGCATTGTGGGCCAAAGCACCTGTTCCTCTGCTTTACTGTTCAATGTTATATGTTGTTCTATGATCAGACAAGGATACAGTTGCAGATGGGGGTGCTGAATCCTACATCCAGCATTTTGGAGATGAGTTTGTTTGGAATAAAGCAGTTGAAGGTAAAGTTATAGTCAATAAATAGGAATCTGACATTGGTGTTTTGTTGTCTAGATGTTCCAGGGATTAGAGTAGACCAGCTAAATGGTATCTGTCATGGACCCTTTGCAGCAGTTAATGAACTGCAGTAGACCAAGGGTGTTTGGGTGGCTGGAGTAGATGTGCACCGTGACTAACCGCTAGATGGTGGGTGATAAAACCACCAGATGTCAGTCATTGAGACACTATCTTTTTTGCTCTTTAGGTTCAGCATGATGAATGACATTCTTAAAGCAGATGGGAACCTCAGATTAATGTAGGGAGACATTAAAGGTATCCACCAATAACCCTGTCAGCTGGTCCACGCTAGTGCTGATGACACAGCAGGGGACCCATCTGGGCCAGTTGCATTCTGTTGGTCGACTCTCAGGAATCGACAGGACTCAGGATCTCTCTGGTTGGAACTGAGAATACAGGTGTACCCGAGGCTGTTGAGGCAGGTGATGTTATTCCACTGATCTTCTGTTCAGAGTAAGCATTGAGCTTGTCTCGGAGGGACACATTGTTCCCAGAGATTCAATCCAACTTCACTAAGCAGCCAACTGTAACTTGCAATCCTTGGCACTCTAATAGCCAAGCAAGCGTTGTGAAATCACCTGCAATATGCCATCCTGCCTTTTCCTCTGAAAACCTCCATGTACAAACCCATAATTTGTGTGGGATGCTTGGAACCAATTTAACATCTAACACAAATGAGGCAGTAAATACTCAATTGCCTTTAGCAACTGGGTTTTGGGTCAAATCTCTTCTGCTGTTGCATTTTTGTTGGAAGAATACAGTGAAGCAATGTAAAATGAAGGATACTGTTCTGAAAGAGATTCAGGCCTCACATCATCTCAGCCCTGGGTTCAATCCTGACCTTGGTTACTGTCTGTGTGGAGTTTACACGCTCTTCCTGTAACTACATAGGTTTCCTCCGTGTGCTTTGGTTTCTGCCTATACCCCAAGATATGCTGGGTTGTAGGTTAATTGGCTTTGGTATATTGTCCTTAATATGCAGGGATTCAATAAGAAAGTGGGATAGCATAGCATAGAATTAATGTGAACCAGTGATCAATGGTTGGCATGAGCCAAAAGGCCTGTTTGTATGTAGTACCTTTAACTGTAACAAATAAGGTTAACTCAGGGTAAGGATGCACAATGAAAAATGGAAGGGCAGGCTGAGAAAGTATATACAGGCATTCACAATTCTGGACTTTATCATTAGAGATATAAAGTATAAAAGACAAGGAAGTTGTGATTAACTATTTTGAAACACTCATCCAGCCTCAAATGGAGTGTTGTGTTCAGTACTGATGGCTTCAGAATTTAGATTGCTTTATCCCACTTTCTTTTTGACTTCAATCTGATATTCATTATAGGATATATTGATATAAAGGCATTACGAACACATATTCTGAAATGAAGGTCCTCAATCATTTATCTAACTATCTATACTTAACTAAAACTCTCATCTTGTCCTCTTCCAGTTTGTGTTGATTTTATATTTTTTGCCACCTTACTCACCATTCTCCTCTGCCATAACACCATTCCCATAACACCAAGCGTATCAAGTTTTGTTCCAAACGGTGGAATATTACAAAAGTTATGAAGGTTTAAAAATCGTACGATCAGCAGATTGGTCTTCTCTCCTGTCAGTCGCCGGGATGGTAATGCCCCTTCCGGCACCCGCTGTCAATCACCAGGGCGAGGAGAATAAAGCCCCAGAGGCCAGGCTGAGTGAGTGAGTCGAGAAGCCATCAAAAGCCATCCGGAACCAGTCCAGAAGCCATTCCAAAGCCACCCAGAGTCCTGAAACCGCCACGGAGTCGGAGAGCCTGGAGTGTGGATCAACCGCGAGGCCGACTGCTTCTGACTGCGAGGCCAACTGCTTCTGGGGAAGTGAGGAGTGAGGGAGCCTGGCATGGTGGGGCCCGGCACTGGTAGGGCACCCCACCCCCGCCCACATACCCCTTCCTGCCCACACCCTCAACTCCACCCCCCTCCCCTCTCACACTCCCCCAGCGGCAGGCCATGGCAGCGGCAGGCCATGGCAGTGCTCCCCCCAACAGCCCCTGCCTGAGGCCGTCCCCTTCCCCTGGCTGTAGGATGCTTCCCCCCCCCCCAGCCCCTGACAGCCCCCTCCTGAAGTCGTCCCCTCCCCCGCTGCAGGACGCTCCCCCCACCAGCCTACTCCTGAAGCCGCCCATCCCCAGCTGCAGAATGTTACCCACCGGTTCCCGCCTGAAGCTGGAGGGGATGACAATGGTAGGCACGGGCAGTTGTAGGTCACGACAGCAATAGGCAACAGTAGGCCACGGCAGCGGTAGGAGTAGGCAGCAGCAGTGACAGTGGTAAGACCACAGCAATGGAAGGCCACGGCAGAAATAGGCCATGGTAGAGCTCCCCCCGCTCCCCACCAGTCCCCGACAGGCGCCGCTTGAAGACGTCCCCCTCTCCCGGATGCAGACGCAACTAGACCCCCCACACTCCCCTCCCCACCACACAAACCCCTTCCCCCACCGGCCCCCAACAGCCCCCTGCGTGAAGCCATCCCCCTCCCCCAGCTGCAGAAAGCAACAAGAGATGCACCAAGAAAGAATGGTCTGAATAAATCTCATTTTTAACGTTTAAATTGTTGTTATATTTTAAGAGTTATTCACATTTTAATAAATCCCCTTTTCACTTGCCGTGCCCGTCAGCTGCACCTGCGCAGTTCTACGTCACAATCGGAACACAATGTGCGGGAACGGGTGCGCCACCAGAGAGCCGCGAAGAGTGGATGGGTGGTTGAGGGGGGATGGAGTGAGTGTGGGACGGCTTCAGGTGGGGGCCGGTGGGGGGGGGAGCATCCTGCAATGGGGTAGAGGGGGCGGCTTCAGGATGGGGCTGTTGGGAGCCAGGGGGGAGCGTCTACAGCAGTAGGCCACGGCAGTGCTCCCCCCACTGGCCCCCGACAGACCCGCATGAAGCAGTCCCCCTCCCCCGGCTGCAAAACGCAACAAGAGACACAACACATACACACCTCACCTCCCACCCCACACACCCCCCACACCCACACCCCCTGCCCACACACACACCCACTCCCCTCCTCCCCTCCCACCCCACACCCCCCTACCCACCCTTCCTCTGCTCCCACACATGAAGAGGAGGGGGAGGGAGTGCTGGGGGATGAGGGGAAATGACCCACACCTGCGCAGTTAGGGGCTGTGGGTTAGTGGTGGAATATTGCATTGGGGGTATGGGTTGCGTTTGGGGAATGGTTGAGTGGTGGAATATTGCATTGGGGAACGGGTTGCATTGGGGACCAGGCCTCCTATGTAACTGGGACCAAACGGGTTCCACTTAGTCTAGTACTTAAATAAACTGTCATCTTGTCCTCTTCCAGTTTGCGTTTCTTTTACCTTTGCGCAAAAAATGGTAGCCGATAGTGCTACAATTTTTTACCACCTTACTCGCCATTCTCGTGTGCTACAAGTGCACCAAGTTTTGTTCTGAACGGTGGAACATGACAAACGTTATTAAGGTTTACCAATCGTAAGATCAGCAGATTGGTCTTCTCTCCTGTCAGTCGCCCGGACAGTAACACCCCTTCTGGCACCCGCTGTCAATCACCGGTGCGAGGAGAATAAAATACTGGTGGCCGGGTTCAGTCAGTGAGCCCGAAGCCGCCCCAAAGCCATCCCGAAGCCGCCCCGAAGCCGCCCATCCCCCGAATTGGTGAGCCCCGAAGCGGCGCTGAGTGCGGGGTGCCCGGAGGCAGCGCTGAGTGTGGGGAGCCCAGAGATGACGCTAACTGCGGGGAGCCTGAAGGTTCTGCGGAGTGCAGGGAGCCTGGAGGCGGCCCGGAGTGCGGATAGCCCGGAGTCGGCCCGGAGGTGGTCTTAAGTGAGGAGTGAGATTGGGTGGGGATTGAGGGAGCCAGGCGCTGGTGGCGCCAGGTGCTGGTGGGACACACCATCACTGTCCACACACCCCCATCCCCTTCCCCTTGCACATCCCCCCAGTGGCAGGCCACGGCAGCGGTAGGCCACGTAAGCAGCCCGTGCCTTAAGCCATCCCCTTCCCCGGTTACAGAACGCTCCTGCCGGCACCCTACAGATACAAGTCCATTCGGCCCAAAACACCCATACTAGCCCTCCAGAAATCCCCCCCCCCCCCCACTGGCCTATGCCTGAAGCCTTCCTCCCACGCGGTTGCAGGATGCTCCCCCACCGGCCCCCGCATGAAGCTGGTGGGGAGCAGCAGCGGAAGGCCATGGCAGCGGCAGGCCACGGTGGCAGTAGTGGTAGACCATGGCAGCGCTCCCTTCCTCACCGCCCCCGACAGCCCCTGCCTGAAGCCGTCCTCCTCACTCCCGCTGTAGGACGCTCCCCCCCCCCCCACCCCACCGCCCCCAACAGCCCCCTCCTGAAGCCGTTCCCCTCCCCGGCTGTAGGATGCTCCTCCAACCCAGACTCCGACAGCCCCCTCCTGAAGCCGTCCCCCTCCCCCACTGCAGGACGCTCCCCCCGCCCCCAACAGCCCCCTCCTGAAGCCGTTCCGCTCCCCGGCTGTAGGATGCTCCCCCAACCCAGACTCCGACAGCCCCCTCCTGAAGCTGTCCCCCTCCCCCACTGCATGACGCCCCCCCCACCCCCCTGCCCACGACAGTCCACGCCTTAAGCCATCCCCCAGCTGCAGGATGCTCCACCCCCACCCCCCCCCCCACCAGCCCCGACAACCCCCACCTGTAATCGTCACCCTCCCCCTCGCCCTGCTGCAAGGCTCTTCCCCCCCCCCACCAGGCATGATAGCCCACGTCTGAAGCCGTCTTACTCCCCCGGCTGCAGAATGCTGGACTAGCGCAGGAAACGTCCATTCGACCCACAACAACAGAAATATCCCTCCACAAACAAGTCCCTTTGGCCCTCAACACCATGATGTACGTTCGGAAGTATGGCAATGCTTCATTCTTCATTTGCAATCTGAACTGGAGCAAGCTGCGACAGTGCCTCTTTCACAATCAGCAGCCGTGTGATAGAGCAGACTTGATTGCAAGAGTATTCAATCTGAAAAGAAAGCTATTCATCAAGTACCTCACTGGACCACATGATCTCTTTGGCAACTGTATGCTTTTGTCTCCACTGTGGAATATCAAAAGAGAGGCCTGCTTCATTTGCACTGTCTGCTGTGGCTTGACGAAGCAACAAAGCCAAGACCAAATGATTTTGACAGATTTGTGCAAGCTGAAATACCAGGCCCGCAAGTAGATCCTGAGCTTCATGAATTGGTACTCAAGCACATGATTCATGGACCATTCTGCAACCATACCTCTCCATGTCGGAAGGATGGAAGATGCAGTAAGTGATTCCCAAAGCCATTTATCGTGAGCACAAGGTGTGGACATGATTCAAATGTTCAATACAGGAGAAGATCTCCAGACATGAGAGGATTTCAGGGACATCAAGAGGGACACTGGCATCGACCTATCACCTGATTGGGTGGTGCCCTAAAATGCTCAACTGTTGAAGTTGTTCAAATCTCCCTTCAACGTTGAGATTCTCCTTTGTAAAGTCGGTCAAATACGTGATCAAGTACACCTTGAAGGGAAGTGATCAAGCAGCTTTTAGAGTTAACAGGCATGACAAAATTACACAGTGCTTGACTGGCAGATACAATGGTCCATCAGAAGCAGTGGCATCAATCCTTGGATTTCCAACCCATGAGAGGTAGCTCGCTGTCTTTTGACTCCAGGTACATCTACCACAAGAACAACAAGTCATTATCCGAGTCGATGCTGCTCAGCAATTGAGCAATGATGATATGGCAAGTGCGACTATAACTGAATTCATGGCATTGTGTTCTCAAGAGCCATTTCCAAGAACACTCTATTATGCTGATGTTCCCCCATTTTACACATGGAACAATAAGAGATGGCAAAGAAGGAAGGTTGGGGAGAGAGTGGAAGATCTTCCAGGTGCTTTTGAAGCCAACATTCTGGGACGAGTTTATACCATGTCTCCAAGATGTGGTGACCTCGACTACTTGAGACTGCTTCTAAAACACGTAAAAGGGCCAGTATCCTTCGATTTATTGAAGACACATGATGGAGAAATTAATCCTTCCTTCAAAGACGTCTGCAGACAAAGAGGTTTGTTGCAGACTGACGACCATTGGCAACAAACAATGGAAGATGCTGACAAGACAAGACAAGAGATTTGTTTGTTGTTTTGCTGACGAATACCAAGTTCAGCAATCCTCGACAATTATGGGATCACTTAAAGAATTCAATGTCTGAAGATTACCTTGAAAAAGAAGGGAGAACAATGAGTGATCCTAATATCATGATTGAAGAGAAGCATCATGATCAGGCTCTGTTGTATATTCAAGACAAGCTTGAGAATCACAACAAAACAATGGAATGCTTTCATTTGCCACGACCAAGAAATGGAAGGATGCACCTTGATGGTGACAATCCAGAATTGCTGTAGGAATTGCAATACAATAGAACAACAGCAATTTGTTGAGGAGAATGAACCTCTCCTGAATGCTGAGCAGAGAGCAGTGTATGACCAAGTGTGCAACTGCTTGAAAAGGAATCTTCCTTCAATGTTTTTCATTGATTCACCGGAGGAACAGGAAAGGCATTTATC
Source organism: Amblyraja radiata (assembly GCF_010909765.2). Lineage (NCBI taxonomy): Eukaryota > Metazoa > Chordata > Chondrichthyes > Rajiformes > Rajidae > Amblyraja > Amblyraja radiata. The sequence goes on from NC_045977.1 coordinate 1,995,804, forward strand.
AACAATTTGATCCTCTCCAAAATTAGAGGCCAAGGTGATGTGGCTATTGTTGTAGCATCCTCTGGGATAGCAGCTACATTAATGCGTGGTGGAAGAACTGCACATTCTCGATTCAAGATGCCGACGATACATTCTGCAACATTGACAAGAACTCTAACACGGCACGTTTGATGAGGCAAGTGAAACTCATTGTTTGGGATGAATGCCCAATGATTAGGAGAGAGAGCTTTGAAGTGGTGGATAGAACTCTTCAAGATGTACGCAGCAACATTAAGCCTTTTGCCGGCATTCTTACCATTGTTGTGGCGATTTTCGATAACTCCTTCCTGTAGTAAAAAGGGGAAGTTATGCTGATGTTGAAAATTCCTGCATAAAGAATCCTACTTCTGGACACTTTTCACCAAGTTTCAATTGCACACAAATATGAGATTGAGAGAGGGAGAAGGTGACTATTCTCAAATTTTGTTGAAAGTTGGTGAAGACGACATTTTAAAGAATGAAGATGATGAAATTGAAATGCCACAAGACATGGTTCTATCAGCAAAAACACTAGAGGATTGTATTCATTTCATCTATCCCGCATTTGACAATCCTGCAGAATTATTCTCCGACAATTATATCTTGGTTGCGTACAACGATACGATGAGAAGGATCAATTCGACATGTATCACACGCTTCCATGGAATCATTATGGAGTATTTTTCTTTCAATGCTGTCGCTGAGGGAACTAATGCTACTCACTTCCCAACAAAATTCTTCAATTCACTCGAGATCAACTGGGCTGGATTACCACCACACAAATGGAGTTGAAAAAAGGATCTACAATCATGTTAATGAGAAACTTGGAACCCCCAAAGCTATGCAATGGAACGAGGATGATTGTGGAAGAACTACACAATAATCTGATTGTAGCAAGAATCACAACATGGGAGCCTTCAAAGATGACATTGTTCTCATTCTTGGGATAACACTCAATTTGACAGAAGGCAAAGACATTCCCCTTCAGTGGAGCCAATTCCCCATTCAGTCAAGTTTTGCCATGACGATCCATAAAGTGCAAGGACAAACCATGGAGAAAGTGTTGATGTACGTCGAGAAACCGGTATCTCAGCATGGACAACTATATGTGGCTCTTAGATTCAGATTCAGATTCAGATTCAATTTTAATTGTCATTGTCAGTGTACAGTACAGAGACAACGAAATGCATTTAGCATCTCCCTGAAAGAGCGACATAGCAAATGATTTGAATAAATAATAATAAGTGATAATAAGTGTCCGGGGGGTGGGGGGGGTGATTGGCAGTCACCGAGGTACATTGTTGAGTAGAGTGACAGCCGCCGGGAAGAAGCTGTTCCTGGACCTGCTGGTTCGGCAACGGAGAGATGAAGGAAAATGTCAACGTTTTTCTGAAGGGTGGAACAACGATCAAGAATGTTGTCATTAAACACGTGCTTGGTTGAACAATGACTTCTGAGGGTAAATTCTCTGATTTTCTTCAAGTTAAAATTTGACCACTCAATAATGTCTCAATATTAAAATTATGTGTCTGTTTCTTCATTAACAGCAAAGAGACATCGAGACGCAGAGAACAGCAGAATGCAACAAGCGACGCAACAAGAAATAACTGAACTGAATAAATCTCATCTTTAACATTTAAATTGTTGTTTTATTTTAAGAGACATTCACATTTTAAGCTTTAATAAATCCGTTTTCCACTTGTCGCGCCTGTCAGCTGCGCCTGCGCAGTGATACCTGCGTGTTCCCGTCACAATGGGAAACCAATGGGCGGGAATGGCTGCGCTGCCGGACAGTCGCTAACAGTGGATGGGGGGGGGGGGGGTTTGAGGGTTATGGAGGTGAGTGTGTTGGGGAGGGGGGAATGGCAAGGGGCGGAGTGGGGAAAAATGGCAAGGCCAGAGTGGGGGGTGAGGGGGGGATCAGGAGCATCATAACGGGAACCTGTCAGCTGCACCTGCGCAGTTGGGGGTTATGGGTGAGTGGTGGAATATTGCGTTGGGGGACCAGGCCTCCTGTGTAAGACCCAATTGGTCCCACTAGTCTAGTAAAAAAGATAAATTAAAGAAGCCAAAAGTACATTTTTAAGAGATGGCTGAGGAGGATCTTGTAGAAGTATGTAAAATAGTAAGATTAAACGAGAAACTTACCAGTTTGAAGTTCGATCTGTATTTTATGAGGAGTTACGATGAGGGATTACGTGAAGAACCCGCTCAGTGCGCAGGCGCGGCATACTTCCAAGCAGCGGTGTGGAATCACAGATAGACACAGTTATTTTGAAGTAAACATAGTAAAGATAAGGAGACATCAATTTATTAGTTTGATCCATATAATGAGGGTGGGAGCGGACGGCACGTAATCCCTCATCGTAAATCCTCATAAAATACAGATCAAACTTCAAACTGGTAAGTTCTCGTTTAATCTTACTATTTTACTTCGGAGTCACATGAGTGACTACGTGAAGATTTCAAAGCTCTGTGATTTCAAACCGTGGAACAGTTTCATTTCACTCACTGCCGAAGTTCTTGAGGGAGGACGTGTTATCGTAATCAACCAATGAGTCTATTTGTAAGAAAAACACAAATGGTATTTTTTAAACAATAACAACAAAGAATTAAGTAGCTCCCCTGGGCTTAAATTAAATATTTGCAGTCGTAAATCTTTACTGCAAATATAAACCAGGTTTTGCCAACGGCTTATTATAAAATTCTGAATGGTCTTTCCCCCCCCCCCCCCCCCATCCTGCCTGTAGCCAGGATGTGGTCTATAGGCATGTCCATTCTTTAGCCGTCGACATGGATGCTGCCCTGGTGGAATAAAATTTGTACATGTTAGTGTTTATCCTAGCAGTTTCTAGCACCTGCTTGAGCCATCTCGCAATGGTTTGGCTCGTCACCCGACCATAAGGTTTTTGTGACTGACCCACAAGGCTTTTCATATCCCTCGAATGTTTTGGTTGTGTCTATGTAGGATAGTAGGTGGGTCATGGCACATAACCGTGGTTCTGGTGGGTAAGCCACGACTGGATTAGGTGTTCCTGGTCTGCTCTGTTTGATCAGTCGCGGGATAACGACAGATCTGGTCTGGAGCTGTGATCATTGGTGTCCAGTCGCAATAGGTGTAGTGACTGGACCCTCTGAGCGGATACAAGTGCCATCAACATGAGCGTCTTTAGTGTAGCTTGCTCGAAGCCGGGAATCTGGCTGGTGGCCATTCCCTCAGATATGTCAGGACCACACTGATATCCCAAATATGGGTATACCTGGGTTAGGGCTTGCTATTGTAAATGCCCTTCATCAGTTTTACCACCAGTGGATGGGATCCCATCGCCTGTTGTCCTGGCGCTGGTTTGAGATAAGCAGAAAGAGCACTCTGCGCTGTGTTGATGGCACTGTAGCTGACCCCTACATCGTGGTGTAGATAGGCCAGGAACTCCAGTATGTTGGGTGGCTGTAGCTGTGCGTATGCTGTCCCTGTTTCCTGGCAGTACTTCTCCCTTTTTGATGCTGGTAAGTACTGCCTCTTGGTGGATGTCGAAGGGATGCCGACATGATTATGGTTTGTTTGGACAATCCCAGTTCCAGGTAAGGTCTGTTCAAACTTGCAACCCAGGCGTTTAATTTTCTCATGGCATGGGTGTTTAGCTTACCTGGTAGGTAAGTAGCTGATAGCCAATATGTCTTTCGACACAACATTGCCAATCATGTTGACCAATTTGTCGCATGATAATGATTTTATGCCACCCATATGGTTAATATAAGCCATCATCGTAGTATTTATCAATTTGTAACCGAACATGCAAGTGCTGCATATTAGATACATATGCTTTTAAACCATAAAAGGCGCCAACATCTCTAGATAGATAATGCCCAGTGTAAGTAGTAATGATGACTCTAGGTTAGTCCATCTACCACCTGTGCTAGATATGGAGTTAGTCGCTCCCCAGCCTTGAGCACTGGCATCGTTTGAGTAACTAACAGTAGGGTAGTGATAAAGATAGGGCTGAAACTATGCCAAAGTTTTCTGCCCACCACTGTAGCTCTGATATTGCTTCAGTGGGTAAGTTCATGACACGATCATAGTGACCTGTATGTGTTTTATTGCCTGACCTTGCTCTCTGTAAATTTTTTGATAGTGCAAAGGTCGAATTGTGTAGCCGGAAATGCTGCTACCATTTCCCCAATACTCTTGCTACTTGTCGACTAGTTGGTCGCTCGTTGACCATTAAATGTTGCATGATTGTGCTAATTCACCCATTTTTTGCCTTTGGCAAGGTAACAGTCATATGGACTGAGTTATTGTGAAGCCAGGTAGTCCATGATAGTGGATGGCTTCAACTGGATTATCTGGATGTAGGACGAACCCCAGAGTTTCGAGGAGCTGTTTTGTAGCTGATACTGCTGCCACAGCCAATTCCATCGTTTTCCCTACTATCAGAATATCATCAGATATGCCATGACAATATGTTTTTGTTTTTCTTAGTATTGCCATGGCTGGGTTCATATTTTGGTGAATCAATCTTGGGGTGAAGTTCAGCCCATAGGGCAATGCTTTTGTACCATCCAGATAGATTTTAGGTATCTGCGATGATACTTGTATAGGGACTAGATAGTAAGCATCTTTAAGATAAATGCTTGCCATGAAGTGTCCTTTGGAATCAGTTGTTGGCGGCAGTAACATATGTCTCCATTTTGAAATGTATATACTTAACAAATTGTTTAGTGATGTTAAGTCAATGATGATGCGACAGCCACCATCTTTTTTGGTTTTAGTGAATATATTCGATACAAATTCCAAAGGTTCATGTTGGTCTTTTTTCAATGACCCCCCTTTGTGATAAGTCTCACCAGTCTATGCTTGTCACTCACGTTTATCTTTGATCGGACTAGGGGAGAAAATACCCTTTGGGGTCAATGTTGAACTGGCG
>NC_045977.1:2959965-3047913 GCF_010909765.2 Amblyraja radiata
AATAAGTGTAACCTACCCCCAATTTGTGTAGAACTTACACCCCATATGTTCTGGAAGGAACCAGACCCACCTACCTCCATAGTTACCAGTGGAGTGTTCATTTCCTCCGCTTCTGTTTCCAGGGAGGTAGAGGAGCTGGAGTGCAGGGTTGGCGTATCTTCCACGAAGGCCATTCTGGGCCGTGGTCTGAAAAATACCTTTGTCCTGATTGTACGGCCTTCGAGCTTTCACCAGCTTCCATGTATCGTGGTCTGCTGGTGGATGCGTAGGGGTTCTGCCGCCAGAGATGTGAGGTCTTGCCTGATGATGTTGCCTTCATGAGCCTGACGGCTTTTGCCTCCTCGTCGAGCTTCTTGACATGTTTCGTCAGGTTGCCCCCAAATAGCAGTATTGGTGGTTGTGTGTTACTGGTTTTACAGAACCCTGCAAATTTGGGGTTCAAGGCAGGTCGGATTGCATTTTTCCTGAGACAGTTAATTTCGAACTGTGTGTGGCAGAGAAGTGCCAGTGCATCTTGCTGTGTATCTGACATCTCTGTGCCGTCCACCAATCGGGCAAACGCCGTTATCCCGGAAGCTAGCAGCTTGAGGATCTTTTGCATCTTCATCTCCTGGGCTCTGATGCCTGCACCGATATACCCACAGATAGAGCTGTTCACCGCAGGAACATTCAGTGAAACACAGTTCTCTGGTGCTAGGTATTTGGCAGTTGTTTCGTTCACCGCCTGTTCCTGCAGCTGGTTGAACGAGAGGTAGTCGATGCTAGCTGCCAGCTGCGGCTGTAACGGCTGTCCTGTTTGCGCAGGCATCGCAAACTTGGAGACCATACCGATCAGCTTTTGTTGTTCCTGCACCCCCAGCACACTTGTGGCATCTTCAGCCAACACTTGTGGCATCTTCAGCCTGTCTTCGGAGTCAGCCCAGCAGTGACTCCTAATGCTCCCCTCTGATGAGGGAGATGCATTATGCAGCCCTCTATAAGGTGCTGCCATGGGTGTCCTAGGAGACCCATGGTGACAAGACTTCATATCTCGGAGCATGTCACATTGGAGCATCTGCTCCATCAACCGCTCCATGCGGGATATGCGATCACCATCGCTGCCCGCCGGCGGTGAGTCTTCACGGCCCGACTCGTCCGAGTCTACGGGCCTGTCCGACTTCTGCTTGGCCTTCCCGCCAGTCTGTGGTGATGATTCCGACTGTGCTGGTGCCAGGTCGGAGACTGTTGATCGCACAGATAGCGATCCAGGTGCAGTCGGCCGCTGCTGACTGCCCGCACTTCTGCGGTTCCCCACAGCCAGTCTGGATGCGGTCCGTTTGGACTTAGTTTTAGACTTGTCCATAGTTTCTTTCCTGTAACACAGAAAATAGAACAAAAAACGACCTCAGAGTAAAGAACGTACCTGCAGGTCCTGTTTTGAACCAACCGCTGCGGGGGCAATGCTCCTCCCCGCCGGTCGCTGTGCAAGGCGTTAGACGATATGATGCGCATGCGTGCTGGCGGGGTCTTCACGTAGTCACTCATGTGACTCCGAAGTAAAATCTGTTTGGTTATGGATAAAAGGAGACTCCAGAAAATATCACTCTGGACTAACAGTGTTTTGCCCTTAAGGTAACAATTTTCGCCACCTCCAACGAGATCTCACCACTAGCCACATCTTCCCATCTCCGCCTCTTTTCCTGCAGAGACCCATTCCCTCTGCAACTCCCTGGTTAACTCAACCCTTCACACCTAAACAACCACCGCCCCAGGTACCTTCCCCTGCAACCGCAGGAGACGCAATACCTGTTCCTATACCTCCTCCCTTGACTGTCCAAGGACCCCGACAGACCTTTCAGGTGAGGTACGTTCTCCCCATGACCGAGTGGGTTTTCTCCGAGATCTTTGTTTTCCTCCCACACTCCAAAGATGTACAGGTGTGTTGGTTAATTGGCTTGGTATAGATGTATATTGTCCCTAGTGTGTGCGGGGTAGTATTAATGTGTAGGGATCGCTGGTCGGGGCAGACTCAGTGGGCCAAAGGGCTTGTTTCTGCGCTGTATCTCTAAACTAAATCTAAACTAAAATAAATTAAATTCACTGCCTTATTTCTTAGTTCATTCTTTGTGATAACAACTCTCGGTTTTAACATTTCTCTGGGATTAACATTCCTCTTCCTCTCCACCTCTCTCACATACACGCTGATACATGCAAAGGTGCACACCTGTGCATGCTTCACTTAATATCATAGTGCAGAAATGGTAGTGATCCCGCAGGGGTGGCACGGTGATACAGCCGTAGAGTTTCTGCCTTACAGCACTTGCGGCGCTGGAGACCCGGGTTCGATGCCGACTACGGATGCAGTCTGTGCGGAGTATGTACGTTCTCCCCGTGACTGCGTGGGTTTTCTCTGAGATCTTTGGTTTCCTCCCACACTCCAAAGGCGTACAGGTTTGTAGGTTAATTGGCTTGGTATAAGTGCAAATTGTCCCTAGTATGTGTGTAGAGTAGCGTTAGTGTGCGGGGATCACTGGTCAGTGCGGACCCGGTGGGCCAAAGGGTTTGTTTCCGCGCTGTATCTGTATCCTCCCTCGCAACATGGACCCGCTACAGTTCACATACCATCCAAACAGATCCATGGATGATACGGTCTCACAGGTTCTGCACACCACTCTCTCTCACCTTGACAGCCAGAAGGGGGACTATGTGAGGATGCTGTTCATAGACTTCGGTTCAGCCTTCAACACGATAGTCCCCAGCAGACTTGCTGAGAAGCTGCTGGAACTGGGGCTTAACACCCCCCTGTGTGCCTGGTTCCTGGACTTTCTCACCGCCAGGCCCCAGGTAGTCAAGGTGGGTAGACATAAATCGGACACCCTCACCCTGAACACAGGATCCCCCCAGGGGTGCGTCCTCAGCCCCCTACAGCACTCCCTGTACACACATGACTGTGTGGCTAGGTTCAGCTCCAACTCCATAATCAAGTTTGCTGATGACACTGTGGTGGTGGGCCTGATCTCCGATAACGATGCGAAGGCCTACCGGGAGGAGGTGGCTGATCTGGCATTCTGGTGTCAAGACAACAGCCTCCTCTTGAATGTCACTAAAACAAAGGAGCTGATTGTGGACTTTCTAAAGGCATAACATCTGAGGACATACAAGCCACTGAAGATAAATGGGACAACTGTGGATAGGGTGAGCTGCTTTAAATACCTGGGAGTCCACATCACAGAAAATCTGACATGGACAACACACACTGCCACACTGGCGAGTAAGGCAAGGCAGCGCCTTTACCACCTCAGGCAGCTGAGGAAATTCAGAGTCTCTCTGAGGATCTTTCAGTGCTTCTACTATGGGGCTGTAGAAACATCTTGTTCGGCAACATCATGATTTGGTTTGGGAACTGCTCTGCCCAGGACAGGAAGGCTCTGCAGAGAGTAGTGCGTTTAGCCGAACGCACTATGGGACCGACACTTGCCCCCCCCCCCTGCAGGACCTATACATCAGAAGGTGCAGATCCAGAGCCAGCAACATTATGGGGGACCCCTACCACCCCAGCAACGGACTGTGCCAGCTGCTACAGTCAGGCAAACACCTCCGCTGTCATGCTGTGAAAACAGAGAGGATGAGACGGAGTTTCTACCCACAGGCCATCAGGACTGTAAACTCTTATCTCACCAGGGACTAATTTACTGTTGTGTTGTGTCTTTTTAAAATTGCTGTTTTTTTTCTAATATGTAAATACTGATTCTGTTCTGTTCTGTTCTGTAGTTTTTGCACAATCCGCAGGCATTGCCACTTTCATTTCACTGCACATCTTGTATGTGTATGTGACAAATAAAGTTGACGACTTGAAACTAACAAAACTAAAACCTTCATTTCTGCTTTGTGATTTGAGCTTGCTCTAGTCTTAGTGTTCACATGGCCTCTCAATTAGTTCCTCAGGGTCAGGCTCCTCAGGCTAACATGGGGCAGTGTGGCAGATTGAGCACATAATTATAGACATTTCACCAGCACTTGCTTTGATCAATCCCTCGCTGGTCATAATTCATGGATTGGATGGCAATAATCATAATTTCTGAGTCTGAAGAAGGGTCTCGACCTGAAATGTCACCCATTTCTTCTCGTGTTGTGGTTTACTAATACTCAAATTAAATCAGGCGATGCGGCGAATTCTTCAAGAAGTTCAAACCTTTATTTGCAAATAAAAGCTGGAACAGTCACTTAGCCAGTCCACGTGAATGCTCAGAGTTTCATGACACGAGTCACTTCTTTTATGGCATGTTTAACTCTGTATGTCCCACCCCCGGTGCATTTCCATACCCAATCACTTGCAGACATCCCCCTATCATCTGCCAATCACTTGCTCCCACCTATTTCCTCCTTCCCAGCACTTTTCCACTACATAATACAGTTATAAGTCACATGAGTCCCCTTTGTTAGGCCCCTTTCCTCCCTCATGGTTTTCCTCCCTCATGCTTATTACAAAGTCACAAAGGTCATATAACTGTCAAGAGGACTAATGCTAATTGCTCCTTGCCAGGCTAGCATCCAGAGTTCCATGTTGTTCTCTGCCACAGAAGGTAGTTGACGCCAGTTCATTGGCTATATTTAAGAGGGAGTTAGATGTGGCCCTTGTGGCTAAAGGGATCAGGGGGTATGGAGAGAAGGACAGGATACTGAGTTGGATGATCGGCCATGATCATATTGAATGGCAGTGCAGGCTCGAAGGGCCGAATGGCCTACTCCTGCACCTATTTTCTATGTTTCTATGTTTGTTCTTTGGCCTCTTTATCACACTGATGTAGTTATACAGGAATGTCTTAGACACAAAATCCAATGTTATCTCGAGGGGGAGAGATCCCAAACACAGACTCCACTATTGTTCCAGAGGCCGCTGGACCTCTCTTATTGCTCTGAGTTATCTCACTAAAGGTGTTACACAGAGTATAGGAATGTTGTAGGTCCGACGCACAAAGCTATAGCATCGGGGAAGAGACCCCAACCACTGTTATTTTAGAGGCCTCAAAGGACAAAGGAATGTCTTATCTTAACAGAGACTAGCTACAGCGACAAGCCAGAGACAGCTAGCATTTTCAATACTTACATTTTCAATACTTAATACAAAGGTATAAAAAGTAGAAAGTATAAAAGATAGATACAAACGTATAGTATAAAATATAACATACTATACTCTCCAGAGATGCTGACTGTCCTGCTGTTACTCCAGAATTTTGTGTCTATAATCTCCATGGAGTTGCCTTAACATCCTCTTCAGTCCTATATGTAGACAATTGGTACTACTGATCTGCCAGTCTGAAGCCATAGCTGATGCAATCAAAGAAAGCTGACCGTACGATGAACATATTTCAGCAGCCCAGCTATAAAAATGTCTGTAGAGACCCTATACAAAGTGGAAGAGCAGCAGAAACCATGGATAGATCTCCGACTAGAACAGTGGTTCTTAACCTTTTTGGCGCCATTATGCGCATACGTGAACAAATTACGGTGTGTGGTATGTACCTTTGTTTGGTTCATAAACATGGGCTCAACTAATTGTAATGTTATTTGTGTCCCCTTCATGGGCCCCGGCAAAGCCCCAAACGACACCCATAGAGGGTTACGGCCCTCAGGTTAAGAACCACTGGAATAGAAGCATGCCGTGGAAATTTAAGGAGATCTATTTTCTCCAACCTCCATTATAAAATATGAATGTTCTGCATACTTCAAAAAAAAAAATCAGCACCTAAATACTTAAATATTAATAGGGAACAGGAAATGTATAATGAAATTTGATAGTGCCTAGTTTCACTTTTCAAATAATTGATGTTGTTATCCATACAGATCAAAATTGCATTTTGTGTAGGAAGGAACTGCAGATACTGGTTTAAACCGAAGAGAGACACAAAAAGCTGGAGTTACTCAGCGGGACAGGCAGCATCTCTGGAGAGAAGGAATAGCTGAAGTTTCGGGTCGAGACCCTTCTTCAGATGTGAAGATAGTGTTTTGTCTCAACTTTGCCAGTTTGGCCAACCACTCCAGGATCTGCAAATCATGTGTTTTCTTTCAGCAGTGAGTTCACATGGAAAGGAATATTATTGGACAGCTGAGTAATCTTCACATTATGTGGTATGGTTTATCCATAGATTGCAGCAGCTTTTGTGTAGGAAAGAAATGCAGATCTTGGTTTAAATCAAAGATGCAAAATGCTGGAGTAACTCAGTGGGACAGGCAGCATCTCTGGAGAAATAGGTGACGTTTCGGGTCAAGACCCTTTTTCAGACTGAGAGTCAGGGGAAAGGGAAAGGCAACGTTTCAATTAAATTAACTGTTAAAAAGTCGCAACACATGAAATGATTTGTGCCATATTGTTGCTCGTCTGATTCTTGGTGCAGTAACTGGGTTGTGTGTCTTTATGGAACATGGTTTAAATCCCATTGTCCTCCACCTCTATGCTTGAATGAGCCAAAATAAAAATCTGGACTCTCCCAACCACTCTCAGTCTGAAGAAGGGTCTAGACCCGAAACAAAAAACATTTAGATATGGATGATTGAACATAAAACACAGGGAGTGCAGCACAATAACTGGCCCTTTGGCCCACAAAGTCTGTGCCAAATATAATGACAAGACCATCACTTATGTAACCACACATAACCCAAATCCCTCCATTCACCTTTTGCTGAACACCTCCGCTGAGTCTGCCTTGGCCTATGTGATATCTCGGTGGCCAAACACTTTAACTCCCCTCCCCATTCCCACTATGACCTTCGCTCCTTAGAAAATATTATTTCCTTCGCTCCATAGATGCTGCTGCACCCGCTGAGTTTCCCCAGCAATTTTTTGTACCTCCCACTATGACCTTTCTGTCCTGGGCCTCCTCCATTGTCAGAGTGAGCCCCAATGCAAATTGGAGGAACAGCACCTCATATTTCGCTTGGAAAGTCAACCCAGCGGTATGAACATTGATTTCTCTAACTTCAAGTAACTCATGCATCCCCTTACTCTCCACCCCTCCCCCACCCCAGTCATCGTACGAGTTTCACAGTCATCCTATTGAGATTCACTGTCTGAATGACTCATTACCGTGTAGCCCACAGCCAACAATCGACCATTAATCTACTGGATCATGTGGACCATGGGGGACTGTATCAAATGCTTTACTAAATTCCATGTAGACAACATCCACCACTCTACCTTCATCCATCACCTTTGTCACCTCCTCAAAAAACTTGACCAGGTTAATGACCAGGTTAATGAGACATGACCTGCCGTGTTCAAAGGGATGCTCAGGTGATATGGTGAGAAGGCAGGAACGGGGTACTGAATGTGGATGATCAGCCATGATCACAGTGAATGGTGGTGCTGGCTCAAAGGGCCGAATGGCCTCCTCCTGCACCTATTGTCCATTGTCTCAATGTACCTAATTAACCCATTCTCTTCCAAATGGGAGTAAATCCTATCCCGACGAATCATCTCCAATAATTTCCCTACTCCTGACGTGAGGCTCACCGGCCTATTATTCTTTGGATTCTCTCCACTTTCCTTCTTAAATAAAGAAACAACATTAGCCACTCGCCCTTCCCCCGGGGGCCTCGTCTGTGGCTAGAGAAGAAGCAAAGATCTCCGTCAAAGCTGGGATTCATAGACCCTCACTGCTCCTTCAATTCACTCCAGGCATTTAACATCAACGAGAGCATTTGTGCCATGCAGTCTCTGCCATGATATCAGAGCAGCATAGCAGACAATGTGAGCAGAGCAGGATCCTGAAACATAACGTTGCATCTGATCGTATCATTTATCTTTGAGAGGAGAGTTTTGTTGTACTTGTTCAGAGAATGCGAAAATTAAGAAAAGGTCATCATTTGTTCCCTAAGCAGTAGCTGCCTTGGTATTTGAGAGTGCAGTTGAGGACACATTGTATTTAATTTAGTTTACTTTAGTTTAGTTTAGTTTAGAGATACAGCGCAGAAACAGGCCCTTCAGCCCACTGAGTCCGACCCGACCAACGATCACGCTGCACACGAACACCATCCTACACACGCTAGTGACAATTTACACTTATACCAAGCCAATTTACCTACAAACCTGTGCATCTTTGGAGTGTGGGAGGAAACCGAAAATCTCTGAGAAAACCCACGCAGGTCACGGGGAGAACGTACAAACTCTGTACAGACAGCATCCGTGGTCGGGATCGAACCCTGGTCTCCGGTGCTACAAGCGCTGTAAGGCAGCAACTCTACCGCTGCGCCACCGTGCCGCCTAATGAAGTGGAATTACATAGACATTAGACTGAGCAAAGATTGCAAATTTAGTTTCCCAAAGGCATTGATGAACGGAGAGGAGTGTTAATGACAATGCAGCATTTTCATGGACACTACTGCTGCCTTTTCCCTAAAAATCCGTTATTCACACCAACAGCCACATCTGTAGTTCAGTTCAGTTTAGTTTATTGTCACGTGTACCGAGGTACAGTGAAAAGCTTTTGTTGCGTGCTATCCAGTCAGCAGAAAGACAATACATGAATACAATCGAGCCATTTACAGTGTATAGTCATAGATCATAGAAGATCGTAGTTAAATAAATAAATGTTGCTGTGGGAATAGAGATTTAAGAGTGAGGAGTGATTATAATGTAAGGTTGTAGATCTGCATCTGTGGCTAGAACGTATGGATGGCACGTTAGCGCCGCGGTAGAGTTGCCGCCTTACAGCGCTTGTACCGCTGGAGACCCGGGTTCGATCCCGACTACGGATGCTGTCTGTACGGAGTTCATACGTTCTCCCCATGACCGTGTGGGTTTTCTCCGAGATCTTTGGTTTCCTCCCACACTCCAAAGACGTACAGGTTCAAAGGTTCAAAGGTTCAAAGGTTGATTTATTGTCACATACACCTAAATGTAGTGAAATTCCTTTTGCCAATGCAGCACATAAAAAAGAATACAAACATAACAATAATAAATAGCTTTAACATAAAAACATCCCCCCACAATGGTTCCCAACATGGGGGAAGGCACAGAGTCCAGTCCCATCCCCAATGTCCACCCGTAGTCGAGCCTTTTGAGGCCTCCACAGTTGCCTCTACGGAGGCCCGATGTTCCAGGCCGTCCTCGCCGGGTGATGATGTTCCGGCGTCGGGAGAGTCCTCTCAGCAGCATGGGAACCCTGGAACGGCCGCCTCCCCACTCGAGACCGTGGCTTCCGGAGCCGACAAGGCCGCGCCGAATGGAGCTCAACTGGCGATCTCGTCGCGAGATCCCCGGCTCCCGATGCAAAGTTCAGCGCCGCCGCCCGCAGCCGCTCCTCAGACCCGCAGCTCCGCAACGGACCCAGCTCACCGGAGTTCCAGCTCAGCGACCCAGTCAAGGCACCGCCCGCCCCGCAATGGCGCTCCAGCGCTGCACCGCCATCCTCAGACCCGCTGCTCCGCCGCCGCCGATGCCGGTGCAGCCGCCGCCTATGCCGGTGCCGCCGCCGCCGATGCCGAGGCTCCGGCGGTCACCTCGCTCCTCGGACCCGCAGCTCCGCAGCCGCCGATGCCGGTGCCGAGGCTCTGGGTGGTCCCCTCAGGAAATGCCGCTCCAGGCCCGCTGGTAGGCCGCGAGGACGGGTCGAAAGTGCAGCCCGGAGAAAAGCTGCATCTCCGACCAGGTAGGGACCCTGAAAATTAGTTTCTCCCCTCCCCACACATAAAAAAGCTAGAACTCCTTAAAAACAAAACACTAAACTAACTAAAAATAAGAAAAAAGAAATGAAAAACAGACAGCTGCAGGCTAGGCAGCCATACCCCCTACAGGTCGGCGCCTGTAGGTAAATGTAAAAATTGTCCCTAGTGTGTATAGGATAGAGTTAATATGCGGGTATCGCTGGTCGACGCGGACCATGTGGGCCAAATGGCCAGTTCCCGCGCAGTATCTCTAAACTAAACAAAAAATAGTCGCCTGGGTTGGGCGCCATCTCGGAAGGCAGATGCTGGTTTACAATACAAGACACCAAATGTTGCTGTTACTCAATGGGTCAGGCAGCATCTCTGAAAAACATGGATAGGTGCCATTTCGGGACCCTTGAGATCCTTCATTAGGTTCATCTGTATCACTACTTTTGTCTGATGGTTGGTCCACTGACAGATTGTACATTCTGTGATTTTGTTTTAAGCATTGCGTGCACAGGTTGGCTGAAACACACAGATCACAGCTAATTAACTGAGGTCCAATCTGTACTTGGAAAGCAGCTGCTGGAATATGAAACAAAAATGGTTGTTATGAAAATGTTTATGAAAATGTTTATGAAAAAATAACTGAAGAACTTAACTGGTCAAGGAGCATCTGTGGAAAGAAAACAATGTTTTAGGTCAGCAAGCCAAGGTTACAGTTTTCAAAGCAGAACTGGGGGAGGAGTGAGGTGTAAGACAAAAGATTCTATGGAAATAGGTGGAGACAGATCATGTGAGAAGGAGCAATAAACACAAATTGCTGGGGTAACTCAGCAGGCCAGGCCGCATCTCTGGAGATATGGATAGATGATGTTTTGAGTAGGGACACTTCTTCAGACTGGTTCTAGTAGGGGGGGAGGGGGGGGTGGGGTGGGTGTGGAAACCAGGCAAGTGATAGGTGGGTATAGGTGTGAGGGGTTGAATAGCAGATGGCTGGAGATTGGCCAGAAATGAAAAGGAGACAAAGGACTGACTATTGGTGTGAGGCCAGGGAAGGATAAAGGTGAATAGAAGGATAGAGGTCATTATTATTGGATTGGATTCCTTTATTGTCATTCAGACCTTTCGGTCTGAACGAAATTTCATTGCATGCAGTCATACATATTATAATAAATAACGAAACATACAATAAACACAAATTAACATCCACCACAGTGAGTTCACCAGGCACCTTCTTTCGAAACCAAATTTCGTTTGAACCTCATGTGAGGTTCAAATGACAAATAAAAGGTATTGTATTGTATTGTACCTCCTCACTGTGATGGAGGCAAAAGTCTTAAAGTCTCTGTCTCTTCCCTCATTGTACTCCCTCTGCGTTGAGGCGATCCAGGCTTCCGTTGTGACCCACCGGATGATGGTCAGTTCCGCGGCTCAACCGAGCTCCGTGAACGGGCCGGTTCAAACTCTGTGGCCCGGGGTGGTAGAAGCTACTGAAGCTGCCGCCATCCAGTCCAGCGGATGCAGCTGTAGTTGCAGGAGCTACGGAGAACAGGTCACCAACCTGTGACCTGCAAGCTCCCGACGATGTCGTCCACTGAGCCCCGAATTCAGGTCACCGCCGCCAGAAAGCCGGAACGCCGCCTCAGCCCCGAAGCCGGGCCACCGACACCGGAACGCCGGAACGCCGCCATTTAATCATTGATTAAAATAAATGCGCAGTAAAATAATCGGACTGGAGCAGGAACCACTGATCAGTATTTACAATAGAAGGACTAAACTAAAAGGAACACAAATAGCCTCAGACACCACTCACTCACTGCACAGCCAAGACAATCTTCTACCCTCAGGCCAGAGATACAGGTCACTCACATTCAGGACTAAGAGAACCATGTCGAGTTTTGTGCCTGCATCCATTCGACTCATGAATAGTTGATCTATTTATTTATATATACATTTTTAACATTATTTCCATGTTTTTATGCCTATTCTTCATGTATTGTGCTTTGCGAGTTTTACCTACTGGCCACTGTTGGACTGCTGGTATGTGATGTGTGTGGTATATTGTGTTGTGTGCTGGGTATGTGAACTGTACACGCACTGATGTTCTGCACAAATGAAGTTCCTAACAGATAAATAAAGTTAATTTAATTGAATTGGAGGACGGGGGGGGGGGGGGGGGGGGGGGGAGAGGAAAGGGGGGCAGGATAGTGGGTGAATTGGGTCCGTATCCAGGTGGGGTATGGGAGAAGAGGGGGGAGAATAAAAAGTGAGGGCAGGGGAGTTGATGTTTAATTACTTAAAATTGGATAATTCAAGGTTCATGTTGGACGGTAAGCTACACAGTTTGCTCAAGTCTATAGCATCAGCAGTTCCTTGGTTGTCCGTGCTAAGGAGCATGTACTGACTTTAGAGAAGCATGGTGAGAAATGGACATAACCATGATAGTGAGAAAGAATAGGAAAGCAGTTCGCCTGAAATTAGAAAATTCAATGTTCAATACAGAGATTTGCAAAGTACCTTGACAGAAGATAATATATCGTTCTCCAATTTAATGTCGGGCCTATCTATGTCATTCAAAGAGGCCACAGAGAAGCAGGTTGGAATGAGAGTGGAATTAAGAATTGAAGCTTGTAATACCAAGGGGAAACTATACAAATTGGATGTGGAGAAGATAATCTGGAACTAGGAGCCACTGCTTAAAATGGATGGTCTCCCACTTAAGATGGAGATGAGACAATTGTTTTTCTCTCAGAGAATTGCGAGTCTCTGAAATTCTATTCCTCAAAGCTCAATGGAAACAAAGTCTTTGAATATGTTTAAGGCAGAGATAGACAGATACCTGATAAGCAAAGAAGTGAAAAGTTATTTTGGGCAAGCAAGAATTTAGAGTTAAAGTTAGAGTTAAAGTCAGATCAGCCATGATGTTACTGAATGGTGGAGCAGAGTTGCGGGGTCAGATGGACTACCTCAGCTCCATATCCCTTTGTTCTTAATATTGCCCTTTGCTTTATTCTTCACAACAAATGGATTAATTCCACTGTTAGTCATTGTAGATTTTAATAATGAATGAAGAAAAGTAAAGTTGAGTTGCAAGCAAAGTAATTGATGGAAACCACGATATTAGACCAAGAGTAACAATCTCTTCTCACTTCAGCAGTGACTATATTTTCACAAGTAGTAACAGCGTTGATGCAGCAACAGACATCCAATTAGTGTAGTATGTCTTGGTGGTAATAAAGAAGATTTCTTTTCTATATAGGATACTATCAGAAGGTGCAATTCAGCTACTCTGCTAAACCTACTTCCAACTTCCTACTTCAGATGGAAGCCATTCAGTCTTGCAGGGAGAAAACTCACTCCTCTCCCATTTCTCCTCATTTCTCTGTAGCCATGTCATTCATTCTCTCTCACATTCCCGTCGACCTCCCTTTGATTCTGTCGCCATTTACCTGCACAGGGGGTGACGTACTGTAGCCGTTTAACCCAGCAACGCATGTCAGGGATCTGGGAGGAAACCACATAGCCTCACAGAAAACTGTGAGATTACAAGGAGCATGTGGAAATTCCACACAGACACACCCAAGATCAAGACTGAACGAGGGTCCCTGTAGCGGTGTGAACCACTGTGCCAATGTGCCACCATGGGGCTGAAGATGTCCTGGTTGGGTTGCTCCTGGGCCTGGCCAAGCTGGCCATCCGCGAGTCACGGCGCCAGATGGTGGAGGGCTCTACCCGAGCCAGCTGCCTGCCCCTTTTCTGGGGTTACGTCCGTGCCCGGGTGGGGTTAGAAAAGGAATACGCCCTGTCTGCGGGCACCCTGAGGGAGTTCCAGGACCGCTGGGCTCCGCAGGGTGTTGAATGTATCCTCAATAAGGATTGTAACATAGTTGTATAGTAGTTTATTATGGATACATGTTTGTATTGTATTATGGTGGTGGGTTCTGGCTTGTTTTATTGTAGTATAAATATTATTTTTAATAATTGAATACATTTTTGATTTAAAAAAAAAATTTTAAAAAAATGTGCCACCATGCTACTATGCCACCATGCCATTGAGCCACTGTGCCACCATACCACCATGCCAATGTGCCACAGTACCACCATGCCAAATGTGCCACAATACCACCATGCCATTGTGCCACAGTACCACCATGCCAATGTGCCACAGTACCACCATGCCATTGTGCCACAGTACCACCATGCCATTGTGCTACCAAGTCACTGTGTCACAATGTCACTGTGCCACCGTGCCATTGTGCCACCATACCACAATGTCTCTGTGCCACTGCCACCATGTCACTGTGCCACTGTGTCACCATGTCTGTGCCACAATGTGCCACACCTTCTGTGGTATTAATGCCCATCCCATCATTGAATGTCAGATAGGATGTTGTTAAAATGGAATGGTAGATTTACTCCTTTTGTACCATGTGCCCATAGTACATTGCGGTTTGGAAGAGCATACACCCACTCAAGGCTTGCAGGTCCCACTTTATTCATGGGGACCATTGACATCATTTAGACCTGACTGCCATTGTAATGTTAACCTGACTGAGGATCTGGCTGTGGATCTGGAAACTGGAGAATGATCAGCAAGTTTTTTCGGGTATAAAAGGAACAGGAGTTTACCCCAGTCCACATGAGGGATGTTTAAGCCAAACTATCGCACTTAAGCAATGGTCCAGTCTGAACTCTCCACAGTATTGCAGTTCTGGGATCTGCTGCCTCACAGAACCAGTGATCTGGGTTCAGTTCTGACCTCTGGTTCTGATTTCGTGGAGTTCATGCATTCTACCTATAACTGAATAGGTTTTCTCTGCGCTTTCCAGTTTCTTCCCATATCACAAAAGATATGCAGGTCAAAAGGTTAATTTTCCATGGTATTCCTTCTATTTTATCCTTTTGTTATTTTTTGTTGCATGGTGAGCCAGATGCAACAAAATTTCATTCAGACTTGCATTTGTTGGTGTATTTTTGAATGATAATAAAGTCTTTGATTGATTGATTGATTGATTGATTAAATTGCTCCAAGTGTGTAGGATTTGGGTAAATGGGCAATTCATCATTGGCATGGACTCATAGCCAGAAGGGCCTGTCCCTGTGATGTACGACAGTTGTCATGGCCATGGAACTGCCTTGGGCTGACTTACAAATTATTTAGCACAGGAGATGAGGCAGAAGAGATAGAGCCTGACTATTCAAGTCACCTGATTCTCACTCTCTCCTTTTGCTGGAAGTTACCTCCAATCTAAGTTCAATGGTACAATATTTCCAGTCATCTATCACAGATTACCTCTTATTACCATTCAAACAATCATATAGTCAGCAGCCACTGAATCTGTGTTAGATGTGTGCTCTGAGTGAGTCGGGAAAACCTGCAACTTAAACCTGTAATCTTTGACTCAATCCCTTGACTGAACAAATCCCATATCACTGCTCCTAATGTGACTTTGTTAAAATTGTTGATTTTGGAATATTTCATAATTACTCTCAACAATAATTAAGAAAATAAGTAATAGTCAAGAGATGTTTCATGTGATGTAAAATGTGTGTCAGATGTATATTTATATTTTTATTGGTCTAGTAGGAAACATAAAATGGGTCCCTTGCTCATTACATCGTACTGCATATCTTACTGAGTCAATATGACTTAATTGAACCAAAAACAAAACACACTCATTAATCTGAACAATTATTAGTTTTCAATACCTGCATTTTGAAGAGTAAAAAGTAGCAGGTTTACTGGGACAAACATTTCACAGAAGTTTGCAATTAAATAACAAAAATAATATTTAAAGGCCTCAGAAGTAGTATTGACAGAATGACTGGAACTGGTCCTTCAAGTACTGGGCACTACATAGAAAGTAATCCTCTATTATCAAGAAGACATTTAACATACGCTAGACTAAGTGGGACACGTTGGGTCCTAGTAACACAGGAGGCCTGGTCATCAACACAACCCATTCCCCAGAGCAATATTCCACCATGATGTGGGAGAGGGGGTGGTGTGGGGGAGGGGGGTGTGGGATGGGATGTGTGGGGGAGGAGGTGTGTGTGTGTGAGGGGGGTGTGGTGGAGAGGGGGTTGTGGGGGAGTGGGGGAGGGGGCATGCGTGTGGGAGGGGGGTGTATGGGGGAGGGTGTGTGGGGATGTGGTGGAGGGGGGTGTGGGGAAAAGGGGGTTGGTGGGAGGGGGAAGGAGTGTGTGGGGAGGGGGGTGGTCGCAGCAGACGCATCTCGCACTGTACTCACCCCGTACCTTCAGCTTTCGGCCTCACGCAGCAGATCCTGGTCCCACTCCAGCTTCACTCGGAGGCTTCCGGTCCAACTCAGCAGCTTCCGGCTGGTCGTGCTGGTCGCCGCAGAAGCAGTCCGTGGGCTGCTCACACCCCGCGGGCTGCTCACACACTCCGCACCTTCAGCTTTTTATTCTCCTCGCCGCGTTATTGACAGCGGGTTTCGGAATGGGATTTTTTAACGATTTTTAAAACTTTCATAATGTTTGTACTATTTCACCGATCGGAACAAAATGTCTTTGACTTGCAGCAGTGGAGAATGGTGAGTAAGGTGGTGAAAAATCGTAGCGCTATGGGGGACCGTTTTTGTGCAAATTGAATTACACGCAGACAGGAAGTGGTCACGATGAGAGTTTTAGTAATAGTGTAGAAGATAGATGAGTGGCATTGATAAGATAGTCAGTATCTTTTTCAAAGATATCATAGCTTTAAGATAGGAGTGCCAAAATATAAAGGAGGTAGAACATAGAACAGCACAGGAACTACACAAGATGCTGGAGTAACTCAGTGGAGTTACTCAGTAAATAAATTCCTCCTCATCTCCTTCCTAAAGGAACATCCTTTAAATCTGAGGCTGTAACCTCTGGTCCTAGACTCTCCCACTAGTGGAAACATGCTCTCCACATCCACTCTAACCAAGCCTTTCACTATTCTGTATGTTTCAATAAAGTACCCTTATTAATAAAAAATTAAGCATATCTTTGTCTAGGCATTTCCTTAGCCATCAAGCAGATCTCTCTCACCACAAAGGCATTCACAGACTGTTCCATCTTTTAAAGTTTAGTTTCAAGCTTTCTCCATCTCTACTGATATTTTACTGTAGGGTTGGTGCAGGGGAGCGGTTATTTTATTGTTTTCTGTCACCTTCTACAATTTGTATCTTCTGCCTGTATTTTTTCTTTTTACTCTTCTTTCTCCTCTTTCTCCGCAATGTTCCCAAGGTTTTTTTGCTCACCATCTCCAAATGCTTGAGTTTGCTTTGCCATCTGTAGCTTGAACTGCATGAACATAGAACATAGAACAGAACAGTGCACCAGAACAGGCCCTTCAGCCCACCATGTCGCCAAGTTAAACTCATCTGCCTGTACATGATCTGTATCCCTCTATTCCCAGCACTTCCATGTGCCTCTCTAAAAGCCTCTTCAACGGCATTATCATTACTGCCTCCACCACCACCCCTGGTAATGCATTCCAGGCTCCCACTATTCTCTGTGTAAAATACTTGTCCCGCACAACTTCATTAAACATTCCCCCTCTCTCCTTATAGCTGTGCCCCCTGCTGTTGGACATTTCCATCTGGGAAAATGGTATTGACTGTCTACCCTATCTACGCCTCCCAGAATTTTATATATTTCTATCAAGTCTCCCCTCAACCTCCGACATTCCAGAGAAAATAATCCAAGTCTAACCAACCTCCCCTTGATTAGAGCTGAAACCTTCTCACCCAGGCAGCATTCTGGTAAGTATCCGATGCACCCTCTTCAAAGCCTCAACATCTTTCCTGTAATTGGGTGACCAGAACTGCAGGCAATATGCCCCAAGCAATAACAGCAAACACACCATAATCCTTCTTTACATCCCTATCTTCTAGTGCTGCTATCTTTCCTGAGGTCCAGAGATGCTGCCTGACCCGTGGAGTTACTCCAGGATTTTGTGTCTACCTGCAGTTCCTTGTTATTGCATTAAAACTGATGGAATCATGATCGTCATCAGCCAGAGTATTGATGATGACCCCACAGACGAGCACCAGGCCTTAATCTTAAACATCATTACTGATTTCATCACTTCCGGGTCCTTGCCCTCTAAAGCCTCCAACCATATCGTTCCCCTGCCCGGCAAGGCCCGATTTTATCTTCTCCCCAAAATCCACAAAGACAACTGTCCTGTCAAACCCATTGTTTCTGCTTGTTCATGTCCCACCAAATTAATTTCCACATACCTCCAATCCCTCCCTACCTATGTCCAAGACGCCTCACACGCTCTTCGTCTATTCAATGACTTCCGTTTTCCAGGCCCCCACTCACTCATCTTCACCATGGATGTCCTGTTACTACACCTCCATCCCGCAACAGGACGATCTTAAAGCCCTTTGTTTCTTCCTCGACCACAAAACCAGTCAATTTCCGTCTACCAATACCCTCCTCCGCCTAGCAAAGCTGGTCCTTACCCTCAACAACTTCTCCTTCACCTCCTCCCACTTCATCCAAATCCACGGCGTAGCTATGGGCACGTGCATGGGCCCTCTTTGTAGGGTAAGTGGAACAAACACTGTTCCGGGCGTACACTGGCCCTATCCCTGAACTCTACCTCCGTTACATTGATGACTGCATTGGTGCTACCTCCCGCACCCATACAGAACTCACTGGCTTCATCAACTTCACCACCAATATCCATCCAACTCAAATTCACTTGGACCATCTCTGACATCTCCCTACTGTTTCTAGATCTCACCATCTCCATCGCAGGTAACAGATTACTGACCGACATCTACTACAAACCTACTGACCCGCACAGCTATCTAGCCTACACTTCCCACCCCACTTCCTGTAAATACTCTATCCCCTAGGTGAATGGAAGGCCAGAGGACCAACAGAACAACAGAGGAGGATGACTGAACTTTGGTGCCTTCCCTCACAGTGGGAAACTTTGATTCCGCTGTGTGGGGATGTTTGTGTTAAAGATTATCGTGTTCTGTACTCTTTTTTTTATTCGTATGGCAGTATGGTGACCACAAATTTCACTGTACCAATTGGTGCATGTGACAATAAATGTCTCTGTGTCTGTCTGCATGTCTTTCATAGGTTTAAGGTGAAGGGGAAAAGATTTAATAGGAATCTGAGGGATAACTCTTTCACACAAAGGGTGGTGGGTGTATGGAACAAGCTGTCGGAGGAGGTAGTTGAGGCTTGGATTATCCCAACATTTAAAAAACAGTTCTCGACAGGTACACACAAATATGATTGGTTTGGAGGGATATGGACCATGCAGGGCATACTTCCTCTGTGTAAATTACTGCAGTGGTTTCTATCTGTCTTTAGTTGACTAACTGTTCACTAGTTCCTTTACCATGACTGATCTGGTGACTGGCTGAGTGTTAAACATTTTCATTAGGCAGCTTATGGTCTCTTTTGCTCTGGTCCTATCTGTAACTTGTTCTACAATGGGATGCAATTTTCTGATTCCTGAATGGCTCCTGAATAAGCACAAATTATTTAATTCCTCAATGTCCCTCCATTTTGTCAAATCTTCAATCACTCTCCGTATTTTTAAAATGTCATCATCAAATATCTCACATTTTGCGCCTGAGTCTTTGGAATTCATAGGAATGCCTTGACCTTGGATAAAAGTGTGTACTACATTGTGCAAAGGTCAATATGCCAACTGAAGATCTAATCATTTCTCCACTAAGGGATATAGCTGATTTCTCTTCATCGCTTTTGCCTTTCGGAAAAGCATGAATGCGTGACGTTTCGGGTCGAGGCTCTTCAGTCAGAAGAAGGGTCTCGACCCAAAATGTCACCCATTGCTTCCCTCCAGAGATGGTGCCTGTCCCGCTTAGTTACTCCAGCTTTTTGTGTCTATCTTCAGTTTAAACCAGCAACAGCAGTTCCTTCCTACATAATATGAAGCAATCTTCAGATATTTGCTCCTTTCACTCTTAACGCTCTTTTATTATTCAATAAAAGAAAAAAATAATTAAATTCACACATTCGTAATATACAGTAAATGATTGTTTATTGATCGTTCAGAAGGCACTCCCTCAGTCAACTTTTACAATTTAAGTTGATGTGTTTTGTTGTGAATAAGCAACGCTCTACACAATATATAAAGTAACTACTTTGTAAATATCTATATTACTAAAGGTCTGATCTTGACCACTTCCTGTTGTTCTGTATATTGATTTTAGAAAAAAAGCTGCCACTTACGGCTGTGATTTTTGGCCATCTTACTCAGAGTCCCCCTCCGCTGCGCTGGACAAGAGGATTTTTCTCATCGATGAAACATAAAAGAGTTTTTAGTGTTTAAAAAATGTTGAGATTCTCTCTCCTGAAGGCCACGCCCCTTCCAGAGGGACCACACAACCCGGAAGTGTTGAGTGCCTCAGTCAGTCTCTGCAAGATGGAGGAGCAAGAGGGTCACGTCTTTCAATCTGAGCTGTGAATAACACTGAACACATGTGTATTCTGCAGTTGTATAGTGCTCTGGTGAGACCACATCTAGAGTATTGGGTACAGTTTTGGTCTCCTAATTTGAGGAAGGACATCCTTGTGATTGAGGCAGTGCAGCGTAGGTTCACGAGATTGATCCCTAGGGTGGCCGGACTGTCATATGAGCAAAGATTGAAAAGACTAGGCTTGTATTCACTGGAGTTTACAAGGATGAGGGGGTATCTTATAGAAACATATAAAATTATAAAAGGACTGGACAAGCTAGATGCAGGAAAAATGTTTCCAATGTTGGGCGAGTCCAGAACCAGGGGCCACAGTCTTAGAATAAAGGGGAGGTCATTTAAGACGGAGGTGAGAAAAAAAATTTTCACCCAGAGAGTTGTGAATTTATGGAATTCCCTGCAACAGAGGGCAGTGGAGGCCAAGTCACTGGATGGATTTAAGAGAGAGTTAGATAGAACTCCAGGGGCTAGTGGAGTCAAAGAATATGGGGAGAAGGCAGGCACGGGTTATTGATAGGGGACGATTAGCCATGATCACAATGAATGGCGGTGCTGGCTCGAAGGGCCGAATGGTCTCCTCCTGCACCTATTTTCTATATTTCTATGTTTCTATTTTTCTATTAAACTGTGAGTGGTTTTACTGACCTAACAGTGCCCTTAATGTGGATTGAAAATATAGTTTGGAAATGCTAAAGCTGTGTTGCCTTTGGTTTGGAAATGATAAAGCTCTGTCTCCTTTGGTTTGGAAATGCTAAAGCTGTGTTGCATTTGATTTGGAAATGCTAAAGCTGCGTTGCCTTTGGTTTGGAAATGCTGAAGCTGTGTTGCCTAATTATGTTGCCTTGCCTAATTAAAGTTGCTTTGCCTAATTAAAGTTGCCTTGTCTAATTAAAGTTGCCTTGCCTAATTAAAGTAGCCTTGCCTAATTAAAGTTGCCTTGCCTTCTATATAATTAAAAGTCTAAACTTGACCACTTCCTGTTTGCGCTTTATATTAATTTTAGAAAAAACTCTACCTCTATGATTTTTGGCCATTTCTGAGTCCACCCTCACCTTCGCTCATCAGGTGCCGAGGATTTTTCCCATTGATGGAAATCCTGTGGACTTTTTTATTTATGCGGCTATTATCCGAGTCGTGCCCTCGCCACCCCCCCCCCTTGCGACCTACTGGCTGGTTTGGCGTGGCCTTTCCTGCCGGACCGGACCAGAGCTTCAGCAGCGACGGCGAGGCGCTGGAAACGTCGCGGAGCAGGCGAAGCCTTCCTGCGATCGCCGCTTGGAGCTCTGGAGTGGTGGGCCGCTGCTCCAACATCGCGGAGCTGTGGGTTTAGAGCTTCCAACGCAGGTGGCGCTGACTTTAACATCGCGGAGTCATGGGACCCTTTGCCGAGTGGTTCCCGGCAAGAGGGCCTGAAAATCGGGCCGCCCATAGCGGCGACTACTGGGTGCTGAGGAGGCCCCGACCGCGGGTGAACATTGGGGAACATTGGCGAGGAGGTTGACTGGACTTTGGTTCCTTCCCTCACAGTGGGGAACTTTGGTGCTGGTGTGGGGATGTTTGTGTGGTGGACTACTGTGTTCCGTGTTTTGTGTTTTGTGTTTTTTTTTGTATGATTGAAATTTTGTTGTCTCTTCATTAAAGACAATGACAATAAATTAAATCAAATCAATTCAAATCAAATAAAAGAGTTATTAGTGTTTAAAAAATGTTGAGATTCTCTCTCCTGTCAATCACGCTATGAAGGCCACGCCCCTTCTGGTGGGAGGGGGCGACTATAAAACACAGAAGTGTGGGCGCGGCTCAGTCTCTGCAAGATGGAGGAGGGAGAGGTCACAACTCGCTGTCTTTCATGGCCTTGCACCCTGCTTGAAATGGTATGACTGCACTTGAATTTGGTGGCGTTGCACCCTGCTTGAAGTGGTAAGTAATTGCACTTGAATTTGGTAGCCTTACACCCTGCTTGAAATGGAATTTCAAGGAATAGCTGTGAGTCAACTGCCAGCCCACCAGCCGTGAGTGAGTGAGCTGCCAGCACAACAGGCTTGAGTGACTGAGCCACAAGCCCAAGAATCCATTCGGCCCAAAACACCCATACTAGTGCTCCAGAAAGCCCCCCCCCCAGCCCTCCGTGTGATGCTGGGACGCAACGGGTCCCACTTAGTCTAGTGAGAATTAAAAGTAAATGCTATTCCCTGTGATTAAAATCATTTAAATTTTGTTTTAATGTAATGATGGATAATTTTATTATTTTATTCTCAGCCTTTAAGGTATGATTGATGAATGTAAATTACTTTGGCACCTTTTTAATTTCAAGAAATTTATGTAAACATTCTCAAAATTGAGAACTGCGGATTTAATTTTCTCCTCCTCCACACTCTGACCATACACACTGAACAGTTCATGTGCTTGTCAGCTTTGTAGTTATGAAATTATTTGCTGAGAATTGCAGGACTTAATACAAACATTCTGATTATGTATTGTATGGAATGTATCTTTTTTTGGAACATTATTTCACCAAGATATGAAACATTCGAGCTCTAAAGAATGGCCTCAATTCCAGTTGTGAACAATCCATGCCACCAGATTAAAAGCACCATTTATTAGTCGGGGTCAAGTGATTCGGTTCTGGCTGTTAAGCAGCACAAATTTCCATTATTACATATTATAATCCTCTTGATGATTTAACCTGCCGTCAGCTGGAAATTGCAACGAGCAGGAATTTGCAAGATAGGGTCTTGTAAATGAACAATAACCGAGGATGTTTTATGTACGGTTCACAATCCAGCTTCGTGTGCTCACTGGAGTGCTATCTTATAATAAGAATCACCCTGACCTTGCAGATTTCAGTGTGAACAATGCCTGGGGTGTTAAAATCTTGATTGTGTTATGTTGAGGCAGATCTGCCACCTGTTTTTCCCTCATGTTGGCTGTCTCACACAGGCAGGGCCATTCAGCTCACTGCTGTACAAGGGAAGACAGCCAGAGCCAGTGCCAGAGGTCTGTCTGATGGAGCACATAACAGCACATACTCAAGCACATTGTTGTCGAAAATGATTTATTCAGGAGGTCT
This sequence comes from Amblyraja radiata, assembly GCF_010909765.2. Classification (NCBI taxonomy): domain Eukaryota; kingdom Metazoa; phylum Chordata; class Chondrichthyes; order Rajiformes; family Rajidae; genus Amblyraja; species Amblyraja radiata. Next base: position 2,983,129 of record NC_045977.1, read on the forward strand.
GTGGTGTTTGCAAGAAAACAAACCAGAGGCAAGCTTTATGGCCTGTCCCACTTAGGCGATTTTTTAGGCGACTGCAGGAGACTATGCGATCGCCACATGGTCGCCACATGTTCGCGGGTGATTGCCGGGGAGTAACCTTCATGGTTGTGAGGCGTTCCTGCATTCTCGGAACTAGTCGCGGCTTCATTCTGGTCACCGTAAATTTTTCAACATGTTGAAAAATTAGTGGCGACCAGAATGAAGCTGCCATGGAGAGTAGCAAGAATTCTCGTGCCGTAGGTGGGGCGCCAGGAGGCCCTAGTGGGTCGCCAGGAGGACATAGGTAGTCGTAGGTTCTCATCGGTTGTAGCCGGTGCTGACCGGTGAATTTCATTGGGAAAAAAACCGTAAAGAGTAGTTTTCAGAAGCAAGGATAACCGACCGGTAATGTTAAATGTCCGCCGAGCTTCACAGCCGTGTATCTCTGACTTCTTAAAAGTTGTTTCCACTCCTTCTCTGCACCCCGTTTCCCCCTTCTTCCCCCCTTCTCCCCCTTTCTCCCTCCTCCCCCCTCTTTTAAAGGACTTAAGTGACCCTTCCCATACACTGTGCTTTCACCGTCTTAATTACAGCGCCAACCTTCCTGTTCATCATGTTGTGTGTACAATACAATACAATACAATACAATATTTATTGTCATTTGAACCTCAGTGAGGCTCAAACGAAACTTTATTTCTACAGCCATACAAACAAAAAAACGATTCCTACTAGACACACAACTAATTTAATTCACAGAAACATCCGTCACAGTGAACCTCCTCCTCACAGTGATGAAAGGCAAAGTCTTTTCTCTCCCCTGCTCTCCATTTTTCTCCTGATGTTGAAGCCCCAGGCGGGCGACGGTAAGTCCCACGGCCATTTAAGGCCGTGCCGGGCGATGTACGGCCCCGCTCCAGGCCCCAAAAGTCTCAAAGTTGGAGCCTCCGGCAGGCGTTCGTATGTCCCGCGGTGATGTACAGCCCCGCTCCAGGTCGTTCCAACATCGTCTGTATCACATTGGCTTTGCACCATGTGAATTTCACTCAGACAGCGCTCCCCCCACTTGCCCTGTTCCCCGCCTGCATAACTGGCTGGGGAAAAAGCGATGTGTGTGTGTGTTCCACTCTGACAGTCGCCATTCCAGTCGTCGAATTTTCAGCAACCGGCAATGACTTGACAGTCGCCGGCAGTCGCCTGAAAAATTGCCTAAGTGGGACAGGCCCATTAGGGTTGCAGCGAGGAAATAAACATTAACGGATTCCAACCTTCAGGACGCAATTGGAATTTTTGCAGCTTGTTGAGTCGGTGCATCTTTGGTCGGTGGGAGTGCTGCACGTCGGCTACCCTGCCAGCAGCGTGTTTGTTATTTTGTATTTTTTTGTTTTTTTTGTGTGTGTCTGATGTTAGTTTGGATGTCTCTTGGTGTGTCTTGTTTGGGGGGTGGTGGGAGCGGAAAGGGGGGAACTGCTTTTGGTCGTCTCCTCGACGGAGAAGCAACTTTTTCCATGTCTAACACCATGGATTGGAGCAGCCTTTCTCGGAGTCGGGCCCAGAGCATCGACAGCAGGCGCAGCGTGGACTGTCCATCGCAGAGCGAGCGAACCCTTTCCAGGGGTCACCAGAGAGGAATGCTCCGATCAATGGCCTGGTGATGTTGACATCGTGGGGCTGTGTCCTGCGGAGCTTCTAGCCACGGGAGTGGCGTGGACTTACCGGCTGGGATCCCTCGCCGAGGATCGTCGGAGAAGAGGTCCGACTGCCAGCCTGCGGCCTATAACATCATGAAGCCGCGGTCTCCAGTAGGAAAGTGCCGAGTCGGAACCTTCAAGTGTGTTTGCCCGTCCTGACATCAGAATTTGGATCATCCCGATGAGAGTGCCTGTACATCGGGCCATCTGTAGTGGCAACTACGGAGGGGTTATGGCCCCAACCACTGGTGAACAAAGGAGGAAGAAGGCTGAACTTTGTTGCCTTCCACCACAGTGAAGAATGCTGTGGTGGATGTTTGTGTTAAATTTTATTGTGTATTGTGTGTTCTTTTTAACTGTATCGCTGCTGGCAAATTCATTGCACTGCACCTTCTGGTGCATGTGACGAATAAAATTGACTTTGACTTTGACTTTGAGATGAATAAAGGCATTGATCATGTTCGGGGGTTTATGCAGGCTCAACCTGCAAAATGCTGATAGCTTCCCTGCCCTTACAGATTGCATTGTCCTGTAGCATTTGACACTGTCGACCACACCATCCTAATTGACCGTCTCTGGTACGGGGTTGGTATTGATGGCATTGCCCTGAGATGGTTCATCTCTTACCTCAAAGGTAAGAGTTTCTCGACTAACATAGGCAACTCTTTCTCCTCCCCAACTAATCTCTGCTGTGGGGTTCCACAAGATTCCATCCTTGGCCCCATTCTCTTCTCCCTGTATATGCTCCTCTTAGGCCAAGTCAGTGAAAGGCACGGCATTTCCTCCCATTGCTACGCAGACGATACACAAATCTATCTCCCCCTGGTACACAAAATTGCTGGAGGAACTCAGCGGGTTCAGCAGCATCTATGGAGCGAAGGAAATAGGTGACGTTTCGGGCCGAAACCCTTCTTCAGACTGATGGGGGGTGGGGAAAGAAAGAAGGAAAAAGGGAGGAGGAGGAGCCCGAGGGCGGGCGGATGGGAGGGTGGGAGGAGACAGCTAGAGGGTGAAGGAAGGGGAGGGGACAGCACAGGCTAGCCAAATTGGGGGAATTCAATGTTGATGCCATAAGGGCGCAAGGACCCCAGACGGAATATGAGGTGCTGTTCCTCCAATTTCCGCTGTTGCTCACTCTGGCAATGGAGGAGACCCAGGACAGAGAGGTCGGATTGGGAATGGGAGGGGGAGTTGAAGTGCTGTCTATCTCCCCTGAAGCCCAAAAACCAATCAAATCTACTTAACCTTACCCGCTGCCTCGAGGATAGCCCAGAACTTCCTCCAACTAAATGAGAGTAAGTCTGAGGTCATCCTTCTCGGCCCCTTGGACTCAATCAAAATGATAGCAGGCAGTCTTGGAAGCCTTACCCCACTACTCAAACCTCACGTCAAAAACCTCTGCGTGATATTTGACTCAGCACTTAAATTTGACAAACAAGTCAATGCCGTGGTAAAAGCAAGCTTCTTTCAGCTTCGGACGATAGCTAAAATAAAACAATTCCTCCAGTTTGATGACCTCGAAAATATAATCCACACATTTATCTCCTCCCGCCTAGATTACTGCAACTCTCTTTACACTGGCATCAGCCAATCTTCCCTGTCCCGCCTGCAACTGGTCCAAAACGCCGCAGCGAGACTCCTGACGGGCACCCGAAAAAGGGACCACATCACCCCGATCCTGGCCTCTCTCCACTGGCTCCCTGTGCGGTTCCCTATACATTTCAAGATCCTCCTCTATGTCTACAAAGCCCTCAATGGGCTTGCCCCCTCCTACATTAAAAGTCTTCTCACCCACCACTCCACCTCCAGGTCCCTCAGATCGGCCGACTTGGGGTTGCTGAATATCCCGCGGTCTAGGCATAAGCTCAGGGGCGACCGCGCCTTTGCGGTTGCAGCTCCTAGATTGTGGAACAGCATCCCCCTTCCCATCAGAACTGCCCCCTCCATCGACTCCTTTAAGTCAAGACTAAAATCTTATATATACTCCCAAGCTTTTCCTGGCGTCCACTGAGCGAGGGCTATATGTATATACGTATGTAGTTTGTTTGTTTATACTATTCTTATAACAAATGTAAAGCACTTTGGCCAACGAGAGTTGTTTTTTAAATGTGCTATATAAATAAATGTGACTTGATTTGACTTGACTTGTAGAAATGGTGCGGGTCAGTGAGAAGCTCCTCTAAAGGAAGATTGGACTCGTACAGATACATGCATTGTCTGGAAGCTGGAGAAGATGAGGCTCAGTCCACCTAAACCTACCTCATCTTCCGGTTGCTAAACACTTCAACTCCCCCTCCCAGTCCCACACTAGCCTTTCTCCTCCACTGTCAGAGTGAGGCCCAGCACAATTTGGAGGAACAGCACCTCATATTTTGCTTGTGTAGCTTACACCCCCAGCGTATGAACATTGATTATCTTCAAGTAGCCCTTGCTTTCCCTCTCTCCATCCCTCCTCCTTCATTTCTATTGTTTCCTTGATCGGCATCTCTTTTGATGTTTCGTTTTCACATCTTACCCTTCCTTACCTCTGTTCCTCCCTCTCCCCTAGCGCTCAGTCTGAAGAAGGGTCTTGACCCGAAATGTCACCTATTCCTTCGCTCCAGAGATGCTACCTGTCCCGCTGAGTTACTACAGCTTTTTGTGTCTATCTTTGGAGAAGAAGCAAGTTGGAACAAGAAGGCAAAGTGGGGAGATGGATGTAAAGCCTCACAAATTACATTAAATGACCAGAGGAGCTGGTGATCTGGTTCATAACCCTTCTTTGGGCTATCCCTTGAGAAATAATACTCAACTACTGATTGTTTGTGGTGCTGCCAATGTCCCTTGCAGCAGATGATCAAGGTCCTCAGGGGCAATGAGTGATTTTGAGTGCAGGCGAGGGGTAGATCAGAAACCTTGGGGCATGGTAGTGGTGGTGTTTGCAGATGTCAGAGATTGGCAAGGGATAATCTGAGGAGTCCATCTGCTCACTCGAATGACAAGGCAACCCCTCTTCCACAGACCTCATCTCCTTTACGATATCACCAGCCGTCAAGGCCTGCAAAATGGTGTTCTTTACCGTGCAACAATAGCCTTTAATTTGCATAGGAATTCCTTTCAACCTACAGTAATAATAGAAGAACTAGTAGGAACCTTGTGGCAAACAAACAATTCCGGCAACATGAAGACAAATAATAGTAAGATTAAACGAGAACTTACCAGTCGAAGTTTGATCTGTATTTTATGAGGAGTTACGATGAGGGATTACGTGAAGAACCCGTCCAGCACACATGCGCGACATACTTCAAAGCAGCGGTGTGGAATCACAGAAGACACAATAATTGAAATAAACATAGTAAAGAAAAGGAGAACTTAAATACCAGATGATCGCTATAATTGAGGATGGCAGCGGAGGGCACGTAATCCCTCATCGTGGCCTCCGCCTGTAATGCCTGAAGCAGAGTCCATCTGTATTTTGCGTAGTACCCGACTGATGAGGCCGTAGTACCTGACTGATGAGGTAGAAAAGGGGAGAAAACATAAAGATTAGATCCCCCCCATTTCAGCAGGAATGTATCCATTGCCGCTGCCTCAAGGTCTGGTTCCCATGCGACATACATCGGTACGTGGTGATTCAATCGGAATGCAAAGAAATCGATATCTGGTGTTCCATATTGCTTTGTAATTTCAGCAAATACTTTGGTTTAATATGTCTGCCACAGTATTTAGCTCACCTGGTGGGTAGGTTGCTGATAGTCAAATATGTTTGACGACATACCATTACCAAATTGTTAAACAAATTGTCACATGATATCGATTTTATTCCACCCATGTGGTTAGTATACGCCACCACATGATATTATCAATTTATAACGAACATGCAGAATGGTGCACTATTGAACAATATGCTTTTAACCCATAGAACACACCCAACATTTCCAACTAGGTTTTATGTCCAGTGTCTGTAGTGGTGATGACTCCAGATTAGTCCATTTACCACCTGTTCTGGATATGGGTTTTTTTGTTTAAACACTAGCACCTTAACTCTAATGGAAAGGTTCAAGTTAAGTAGCTGGTAATGCTGCTACTATTTTCCCAATTACTCTTGCCACTTTGCCGAATTGTTGATTGATTGTTAACCATTAATTTGTTACAGGTTTGTGCCAGATACGCTGAATCTCCTTTTGGCAACGTTATAGACAAGTGGATTGTGTTAATTGAATACCAGATAGTCCATAGTTGTGGATGGTGTCAACGTAGATTTATCTGGATGGTAGGACAGAGCCCAGGCTAAATAAGTTTTTAGTAGCTAATGCTGCTGATTTAGCTATTTCCATGGTTTTGTATGTCGTTAAATATCGTCGAGACATGCCATGACAATATGTTTCCTTAATAGTGTCAGGGCTGGTTTGAATATCTTGGAAAACAACTTAGTCAATAATTTATACTGCCAGGTAAATTTTTGGTATCTCCGAAGATTTTATGAATGGGTACTGAATAGTATGCATCTTTTAAGTCGATGCCTACCATAAAGTATCCTAAGGAAATCCACGTTTGGCAGTTACAAAGTTTTCCATTAAAGTGTGTATACCTGGTGAAAAATATTCAAGTGGTCAATTCAATGATGGTGCGATATTCACCATCTTTGGGTATTTTGGTAAATTTTAATATGGTTCCAAAGGTTCATATTAAGACTTCTTTATGATCCCTTTGTATGTCTTCTCCAGTTCACCTTGTCCCTCATGTTTCCTTTTTAGTGGGAGGGAAAAACCCCTTTGGGGTGCATGCTGAACTGGTGGCAAGTTTTCTTAATTCAATTTTTTGTCCTTGATTACTTTTGGTATAACTACCAAGTGTGATAGTTTTTCATGCTTCCAAATCCAGGTGCGGTTTCCCTCCCCTGTTAGCACAAACCCTTCACCTTTTATGTGATGGTAGGAACCATACTCATCTACCTCCACTGTTGTTTAGTAGTGTTCTCATTTCTTCGGTTTCTGGTTCCTTGTTTGTCGGGATGGTGTTGTTGGGGGGTGGCGCATTTTCCATGGGGCCCGCTCTGGGCCCTGGCTTTCACCAGTACCATAAGCATATGCCTTCTGGTGGATGCATGGAGGTACTGCTGTCTGGTTTTGTGTGGTTTGCTCATTCCAGGTCCTGCCCTCATGATGCCGAATATCTTGGACACTTTGTCCAGTTTTTAGGCTTGGTTTGGTAACTTTGCCAGATAGCAGGATCTGTGGTTGTGAGGTCGGCGTTCTCACAGTCCTGTGAAATTTTTAGGTTGAGGGCAGGTTCTATGACTTCCTTCGAGAGGTTGCAGATCGCATACTGTGTTGAACTGTAGGGTCAGGTGTTTTGCCATACTACCCTGCCCCTCTGGAATGAGCATGCAAAATGATAGCCGACGCAGGGGTATCAATATTGCAAATTAAGATTTTGGGCTTTTAAAAGCCCTGCTCAATGTACCCCCAACAATGGTAGGCACTTCGAGCAGATGTAGTTTAGGGGAGGCGTGATAAAGTCCAACGCCTCATGACTACCTGTCTTGGAGAGGTTTTTAGAAAAGACAGGTAGTAAGCTGACCGCCAGCTTAGGCTGTAACGGCCATCTCGCTCGTGGTGTAGCCACGTAACGGTACTCACACCCAGCAGCTCTTCCTGGTCCTGTACCTCAAGCATACTCCCAATGTTGTTCAGCCAGTGACCCCTCTTCTTGACCAGCCCAGCCCTGGTCGCTATCGATATCCTCTGATGAGGGAGATGGCCAGTGCTGTTAGTGCACTGGAGCAGGTGTTTGTGTTCCCTTGGCGAGCTTGCCCCAGCTCCCGAGGCAAGTCTCGCTGGAGTTTTTTGCTCCATGACCTTTGTCTAAGGCTTGGAGACAGACACTTTCTCGCTTTCGGGTGGTAGTTTGAAGTGCCGGCTCTCTGAATGAGCCGGGCTGTCCGTCTTACATGTGTCTGTCTCCAGCCCGACGATTGGTTTCCAACTTTGCTCAAGCAGCTGCCTGTTCTCGGGCGGCGAGTCTCCTTGTCGGAGTTGCAGGGATTACCGGCTGGTTTGATGTTGATTTCCCTCAAGTCCGCTGCTGTTGGTCAGGCAGCTCTAGCGGACTGGGCTTCGGCTCGGTACCCGTGTCTGTTGACCACAGCGTGTGCGGTCCAGGTGCCGCATCTCGCCCCCTCCACTGATGGGACGCTCCTTCCTGGAGTCGAACGGCTTTTTCCTCGGTGCTGCTTTGCTCTCTCCAGTATTCCCCTGGAGCACAAAGAAGAGCAAAGTTTGGCAACTCGAACCTGTGGGTAAGTACTTACCTAACGGTCCATTCTTTCACCTTGTAGCGGGAGCGCCCGTACTCCCGTTCGTCGCCGTTGCACTGCGTGAGCGCTCATGACGCGCATGCATGCTGGACGGGTTCTTCACGTAGTCACTCACGTGACTCTGAAGTAAAATCCAGAGAGGTAAGCCCCTGTCCCACTTACGTGTCCTTGGCATGCTAATTACGCAACCTCGTGGTCACGTTGAGGCACAACGGTCCCGCAAAGGTCTCGCGCAACTTCATTCACCCGCACAGCCATCTGGAGCGCGTGACATCATTTGAAGATGGACACAAAAAGCTGGAGTAACTCAGCGGGACCGGCAGCATGTCTGGAGAGGAGCAATCGGTGACATTTCGTGTCGAGACTCTTCTTTAGTCTGAAATAAGGGTGTTAACCCAAAACGTCACTCATTGCTTCTCTCCAGAGAATTGTGTTTATCTTCAATTTTCTTGGCCCCGCTCTGGGAGTAGAAGTGGGGGCGGATCCGGACCGCAACGGCCGTGAGCCCCAGGCTGAGATCAGTGATCGTTTGCCTGCTTCTGCTGCTGTTTCAGGTGAGATGTTGCATTGCGCCAGGGTCTTGAGCCTGTCCCACTATGGCGCGCAAGGATTTCATTCACTACAAAAATTTCGGAGCCCTACGTGATGTTGCGCACAACTACATACCCCTCCGCACTTCTCAGTGGGACTGGCCCCATGCAGCCATAGGATGCCCGTGCGCCTCAACGTGACCACGAGGTTGCGTAATTTTTGTGCCAAGGACACATAAGTGGGACAGCCTTGTAGGCACTAAAATATGATGATACTAAAACCAAATCTTGAATTGCTGATTCATTCCACGGTAATTCAAAATCAGTTTGAACTAAAAGCTGAATTTCTTACAACTTTTGCCATGTCCTGGTAACAGCAAAGCATGATTGATTCCCAGAAATTTTATCCCACCAGTATTAATTGTAATATTGTAATCGTGGTCGTGAACTTGGTCGTAATTGTGATCAAGGACTACAGGAGATAGCAGGGGAGTGGACACCTCCCCATCCACATCAGTGATGCTGAGGTTGAAAGGGTCAGCAGCTTCAAGTTCCTCGGTGTGCACATCACTGAGGACCTCTCTTGAACACTGCACACGGACACAATAATTAAGAAAGCCCACCAGCGGCTCTTATTCCTGAGAAGACTGAGGAAGTTTGGCATGAACGCCAGCATCCTCACAAACCTCTACAGATGCACCATCATGAGCCTGCTGACGGGCTGCATCATAGTCTGATACGGGAACTGTTCTGCCCACAGCCACAAATCACTACAGAGAGTGCTGAAGGCAGCACAGCACATCACTGGCAACTGTCTCCCGGCCATTCAGGATATTTTCCACATGCGGTGCCTGCGGAAGGCACACAGCATCATCAAGGACCACAGCCACCCAGCACGCAGACTGTTCTCCTTGTTGCCATCAGGCAGACGATACAGGAGCATGGCTGCATGTACCACAAGACTTAAGTGTAGTTTTTACCATCAGGCCATCAGTCTTCTGAACTCATAAACGCATCATATATGTTGATTATTTTATTTATTATTGTCTTTTATCTACCAATGTTACATTTATCTTCTTATTTTATCTTATTTTTAGACATTTTTAGGCAATTCAGAAACAAGGGTTCTGAACTTAAAGAAAGGTAACTTTGAGGATATGCAATGGAAGGCATTTAAAGACTGCATGGATGAACTACAACAATTGTTCATCCCAGTTTGGCAAAATAATAAATCAGGGAAGGTAGTGCATCCGTGGATAACAAAGGAATTCAGGGATAGTATCAAAACACAAGATGAAGCATACACATTAGCCAGAAAAAGCAGCCTACCAGAGGACTGGGAGAAATTCAGTCCAGCAGAGGAGAGGAGTATTGTGTACAGTTTTGGTCTAGTAATCTGAGGAAAGACATTCTTGCCATAGAGGGAGTACAGAGAAGGTTCACCAGACTGATTCCTGGGATGGCAGGACTTTCATATGAAGAAAGACTGGATAGACTCGGCTTGTACTCGCTAGAATCTAGAAGATTGAAGGGGGATCTTATAGAATCTTACAAAATTCTTAAGGGGTTGGACAGGCTAGATGCAGGAAGATTGTTACCGATGTTGGGGAAGTCCAGAACAAGGGGTCACAGTTTAAGGATAAGGGGGAAGTCTTTCAGGACCGAGATGAGAAAAACATTTTTCACACAGAGAGCATTGAATCTGTGGAATTGTCTGCCACAGAGGTAGTTGAGGCCAGTTCATTGGCTGTATTTAAGAGGGAGTTAGATGTGGTCCTTGTGGCTAAAGGGATCAAGGGGTATGGAGAGAAAGCAAGTACAGGATACTGAGTTGGATGATCAGCCAGGCTCGAAGGGCACCTATTTTCTATGTTTCTATGTTTCTATGTTTTATCCTTGTAATATCATTGCTGAGGTGACCTGTTGTCTTGTCAAACACATTTCATTGTACCGTTGACCCTGTGTTAACCTACATATGACAAATAAAACTAAACTAATGAAGCTCTCTGTAATCTTGTAATAAGGATGAGAGCAAGAGCTTTGATCCTGGCATAAAGTCCCAATTTGACGTCCCCACAATTGGATTCTCTGTCTGGATCCCAGTTTTCCTTCTTGCAGTCATTGTAAAATATGCCCAAGTAAATGTAATCACAGTCATACCCCAGCAAACGCTCCATACACAGAGTATTTATAGCACACATTTATATGCAGCCCATTACCTGTTCATAAATGTTGAATCCTTGCTCATATATAATTCTTGATTTATATCTATAATATATTGAAAATCGTATGTTTGCACAGGCTCTCCATATCAAAACTTTATTTCTTGTCAACTTTCTCCATTATTAATTCCTGGTTTAAAATTTTAATGGGTTTTGAAAACTTATGCTGCAGCAATATGCTCTCCTACCAGGGGTGGCGCACGTCCGCATCTCCCACTCCTTATCCTACCTGGAGACTACTGGGGCTCCTCCATTGTCAGAGTGAGGTCAGAGTCTGAAGAAGTGTCTCAACCAGAATCGTCACCCATTCCTTCTCTCCAGAGCTTCAATCAGTTGGACTAGTTGGTCAGTGGGTGAGTTAGTTAACACAGTGGCCCATATAGCACATAATCCTCTGACATTTTCGCCACCGCCAACGGAATCCCACTACTAGCCACATCTTCTCACCTCCACCCCTTTCCGCCTCCGCAACTCCCTGGTCAACTCATCCCTTCCCACCCAAACCACCCCCTCCCCAGGTACTTTCCCCTGCAACTGCAGAAAATGCAATGCCTGTCCCTATACCTTCCTCCTCGACTCCGTCCAAGGACCAAGACAGGCAGAGGTTAATTTGCACCTCCTCCAACCTCATCTACTGTCTCTGCTGTTCCAGGTGTGGACTCTTGTATATCGGCGAGACCAAACGTAGGCTCAGCAATCGTTTCGCTCACACCACCATCAGACCACATAAACCTACCTGATGTCCCAGTTGCGCAACACTGTAACTCCCCCTCCAATTCCCAAACTGACCTTCCTGTCATGGGCCTCCTCCATTGTCAGAGTGAGGCCCTACGCAAATTGGAGGAACAACACCTGATATTTCGCTTGGGCAGCTTACACCCCAGCGGTATGAACATTGACTTCTCTAACTTCTTATAGCCCTTGCTTTCCCTCTCTCTCCATCCCCTCCATCCTTCCCTGTTCTCAAACCAGTCTTCGCGTCTCTTTTATCTCTGAACCGCCCACTCCCCTGATATCAGCCTGAAGAAACGTCACCCACTCCTCTCCAGAGATGCTGCCTGTTCCACTGAGATACTCCAGCATTCTGTGTCTATCTTGATCGGACTTTTCTAGCTTTAAAAAAAAGGTTATTTATTGGTCACATACGCCTAGGTGTAGTGAAATGCTTCTTGCCAATGCAGCACATAAAGAAATAATACAGACATAACATTAATAAGAGATTTAAACATAAAGAACATCCCCCCACCATGAGGGAAGGCACAAAGTCCACTCTCCAACCCCAGTTCACCCATAGTCGAGCCAATTGAGGCCTCCACAGTTGCCTCTACGGAGGCCCGATGTTCCTGGCCGTTCTCGCCGGGTGATGGTGCTCCGGCGTCGGGAGAATCCTCACAGCGGCATGGGACACCTGGAACGGCCGCTTCCGTACTGGAGGCCGCGGCTTCCAAAGCCAACAAGGCCGCGCCGGTTGGAGCTCCACAACTGGCGATCTCGTCGCGAGATCCCAGGCTCCCGGTGTAAAGTTCAGCGCCGCCGCCTGCAGCTGGCCGCTCCTCAGACCCGCAGCTCCGCGATGTTGTTCCCGGCGGTCTCAGCTCACCGGAGCTCCAGCGCGGCGACCCGGACAAGGCATCGCCCGCTCCACGATAGCGCTCCAGCGCTGTGCCGCCGCCGAAGCCGTGGTTTCTGGACGGTCCCCGACAGGAAACGCCACTCCAGGCCCGCTGGTAGGCCACGAGGACGGGTCGAAGCTGCAGCCCGGAGAAAAGCTGCCTCTCCGACCAGGTAGGGACACTGAAAGGTAGTTTCCCCCTTCCCCCCCCCCCCCCCACATAAAAAAGTCTAGAACTCTAGAAACACAACACTTTAACTAACTAAAAATAAAAAAAAGATGAAAAGACAGACAGCTGCTGGCTGGGCAGCCGCGCACAGGTCAGCGCCCCCTAGCACTAACCGTTATTCCCTTACACTATACACTGTATGAATCGACTGTAATTATGTTTTGTCTTTCTGCTGACTGGTTAGCATGCACCAAATGCTTTTCACTGTAAACAAAATTGCTGGCAAAATCAGCGGGTGCGGCAGCATCTATGGAGCGAAGGAAATAGGCAACGTTTCGGCCCGAAATGTTGCCTATTTCCTTCGCTCCATTGATGCTGCTGCACCCGCTGAGTTTCTCCAGCAATTTTGTCTACCTTCGATTCTCCAGCATCTGGAGTCCCTTCTTGAACTGCTTTTCACTGTACCTCGGTACACATGACAATAAACTAAACTGAAAGTTTTATATCTGCTGTGTTCACGCTTAGATCCTTTCTCTTCCTTTTATTCTCGACAATGCATGAAGCAGCGGTAAAGACCACCTCATCTGTGCTATTTAAACGGATCAGCAGCTCCTTGTGGTTGGTGACAAGTAAATGCAATTTACAATAGTGTTGGGTGACAAGGATCTGCAGAGACTGGTGTGAAAGATTCTTTACGAGATTTTGCTGTCTTCAAGGCTTCTACACAAACTGGTCACTTTCAGATGGGGACACATTTGCAAGAATTCTCTTTGGAATATGGACAGACCGGAAAGGGGGCAGAGGGCACATTGGACAGGATAAGCTGCGAGAGACAAAAGGAGGACATGGAAATAAGGAGATGGTATATTTGTTGAATTATAATTTTGCTTTGGTTTTTATATTGAAGAAAAAGGATAATATCCTAGATATCCTACAGAACGGCACAAGAGATCTTTTCCCTGTGGCTATCAAACTGTACAACTTCCCCTTCTGTCGTGGGGTAGACTGACTCCCCTTCCACCCCCCCCCCCCCCCCCCAATCTTTGCACATCCCCAATCCTTTCCACTTGTCACTTTAATTGCATGTTTCATGTACCTTGTGTTTTATGACTGTTGGCAGATCAATTTCCATCCTGGGATGAATAAAGCTCTATCGTATTGTATTGTATCGTATCGTATCGTATCGTATCGTATCGTATCGTATCGTATCGTATCGTATCGTATCGTATCGTATCGTATCGTATCGTATCGTATCGTATCGTATCGTATCGTATCCTACATCAAGTATTACATTTGGGAAGAAGAATTTGCACAAATGTAATTTGTGCCAGATAATCACATTGCTCAAAGTACCAGTTTAGTTTAGTTTATTGTCGCGTGTACCGAGGTACCGTGAAAAGCTTTTGTTGCATGCTAACCAGTGAGCAGAAAGACAATACATGATTACAATTGAAACATTTACAGTGTATAGATGCATGATAAGGGAGTAACGTTTTTTGCAAGGTAAAGCCAGTAAAGTACGATCAAGGATAGTCCGAGTGTCACCAATGAGGTAGATAGTAGTTCAGCACAGCTCACAGGATGATTCAGTGGCCTGATAACTGTTGGGAAGAAACTGTCCCTGAATCTGGAGATGTGCGTTTCAGAACTCTCGAATGACAACTCCTTATTCTCAATTAAAGCAAATACCCTGACTATATAATCTTCCAAAAATGCTTTCCTCCAGAAATTGTTCCTTTAGATTGGAAAATTGTAGATTACACTCCACTGTTAAAGAAAACTGACAGAGGGAAATGTAAGAATGATAGGTCATTTAGCCTGCCATCCGCTGTCAGACAAGTTCTGAGGCCTGCCTACCTTAAAGGATGGAGTGGCTGTTAGTCTGGTAATTTTTCATTTGATCAGGGAGAAAGAGAATTAAGTCCAACCATCATTAGGCTGGCCTACTACAGTTCATTTGCTGCTGTGTACCTAAAAGGAACTGCAGATGATGGTTTACAAAAAAAGACACAAAGTGCTGGAGTAACTCACCAGGACAGGCAGAGACTGACACAAAGCATCTCCTCTCTGTGTCGTCCAGACACGCTGCCTGACGCAATGAGTTACTCCATCACTTTGTGTCTTGTCTTCATAAAATAACTGATGTGACATAATTTTTATAATTATCTCTGTTTACTATGCAAATCAAACATCTGATTAATGTTTAAACCTATAACCATGTGAACCTCGACAGAATAGAAAATCTTTGTTTTGAACCTCCAGTCTGAAGAAAGGTCTCGACCCAAAACTTCACCTAGCCATATTATCCAGAGATGCTGCCTTCCCGCTGAGATACTCCAGCACTTTTTGTCTTCTTTTGCTCCCATGCTCATGTGGGAGGGAAAAGGTTGTTCATCCAAGGCATTTAGGAAGTGGTTCCCTGATTTGGACTTCAAAGAGAAGCAATGTTTAAGCATCTGTGCATCAGTAAGGATGACATTCACTCATAAGCCATCTCCTTCCTAAAATAGCGTCCTTTAATTCTGAGCATATGACCTCTGGTCATAGACTCTCCCACTCATGGAATCATCCTCTCCACATCCACTCTATCCAAGCTTTTCACTATTCGGTAAGTTTCAATGAGGTTCCCCCTCATCCTTCTAAACTCCAGTGAACAGAGGCTCATTATATATTAACATCATATATGGCTTCCAGTCACACGCAGAACTGGACATATTTGAAGTGTTTCACACTTTGACCTCCAATTTTACACAATGAAAGCTGCTTAGACGTCATTAGAAATTCGCATTAACTTACAAAAGAGTTTCTACATATGATATCAAATATAGAGTAAAGCTCAATCTCACTGAACTAGGAAACTACATTTGTTATTCGACAGATTTTTCTAAACTTCTTTCCCCTGAAGTCGGATTTACTTAAAATGTCAACACTTTTAGGTGTTTTGGTTTTATGCTCACTGGCATTTTACAACCTCAGCCACAGTCTCGCACCCATACTTGGGCACCATTTTCACCCTCACTCTTGACTTACTAGCCTCATTCCAGGCTGCTGCACCTGACCTCTACCATATCCGTGGCCCCATAGCAGCAGCGTCCACGTCAAGGGGCGGGAAACTGGAAGTATCCTGAGCTAATTCAGCTACTACCATCATCTATTGCAATGTTCCCACTGATTGTTGCCGGAAGCTTGCGTCCTTTTCAGGACGGACGATGTGAACATTTGAAACCTGGAAGGTGGACATGGAAGAAGATGACCACATCCACAGTTGGCTGCACATGGCTGGACTTGAGAACTCATCCAAACTCCATGCTCAAGGATGACCATTTTATGTACATCTAAAACCTGCAGGAGCTGTGGACACTTGCATTTGCCCATTTCATCGTTTTCCCCAAGTACAAGCATTTTGTGCCGACCTGAATTAAGGCACAGACTATTTTTTAAACGGGGAGAGAATCCAGAAATCGGAGGTACAAAGGGACTTGGGAGTGCTGGTGCAGAATTACCAAAAAGTTATTTTCCAAGTCAAAATAGTAGTAAAGAAAGCAAACGCAGTGCATTAACATATGTTGTGCGTTTGACGGAACTGGGCCTGCACTCGCTGGAGTTTAGAAGGATGAGGGGGTAACTCATTGAAACTTGGAATGCAATGGATAGAATGGAATGGTATGGAACACTTTATTGACACAAATGACAAGGCACAGTGAAATTCTTGGCTTGCATTCACAAGGTATGTAAATAGTCGCCAGATACAGCGCTGACAATGTTACAAAATGCGCTGGCTCCTCTTTTGTTCTCCCCCTTCTCCACCCCCTCCCCCTCCCCCATCATGGCGGCCCTTCCCACGCCAGGTCCTGCATTCTTCTTCCCCTTCACCCATCACGGTGGTTCCCCCGTGCCCTCATCAACTGCCGACCGCGGGTCGACCCGCAAGGCTTCACGTTAGCCACGTGGCCCCACCATCACTGTTGAGGCTCCACCGCCGCCGAGGCTCCACCGTTACTAAAGCTCCACCGCTGCCGCTGAGGCTCCACCATTGCCAAGGTTCCATTGGCACAGGCAGGCTTCGCCGCTCGGCTTCTCCATGGTCTCGCTGAGGCATCCACACCCGCGGCCTCCTGGGAGGCCTGTGGGGGCGAGTCGGGCCGACCAGGCACTTTATGGTCTACGGCACGGTTCTTCGGCGGGAAGATTACCTAACAGTGAAAGACCTAGATAGAGTGGAGGTGGAGAGGATGTTTACACTAGTGGGAGAGTCTAGGACTAGAGATCATAGCCTCAGAATTCAAGGACGTTCCTTTAGGAAAGAGATGAGGAGGAATTTCTTTAGTCAGAGGGTGCTGAATCTGTGGAATTATTTGCCAAAGAAGGCTGTGGAGGCCAAATCAATGGATATTTTTTAAGGCAGAGTTTGATAGATTCTTGATTAGTATGGGTGTCGAGGGTTATAGGGAGAAATCAGGAGAATGGGGTTTGCTGGGAGAGATATAGGTAATAAACAATAGACAATAGGTGTAGGAGTAGGCCATTCGGCCCTTCGAGCCAGCACCGCCATTCAATGTGATCATGGCTGATCATCCCCAATCAGTACCCTGTTCCATGATAAATCAACCATGATTGAATGTAGACTTGATGGACCGAATAGCCTAATTCTGCTCCTATCACTTATGGATTTACGGACAAATAATCCACATAGAGGCCACCCTATTAGGAGTACTTACATGAAGAACATAGCTCCTGTGTATTCTCTTCTTTATCAGTCTCTTCAAGTCCTTCCAAGACCCTGGGAACACCTTGTCATCCTCTCCAATTTTTGCAGCATCCACTCTTCAAGTGAGAATAGAAGCTGGCTGAGCATTCCTCGTGCTGCTGCATTGTCTTCTTTGAGAGTATACTATTGTAGTCACCGCTTTGGGGCTAAATGTAGACAAGCTATATGGGATGGCACAGTGGCACAGTGGTAGAGTTGCTGCCTTACAGCGCTTGCAGAGCCAGAGACCCGGGTTCGACTGCGACTACGGGCACTGTCTGTACGGAGTTTGTACGTTCTCCCCTTGACCACGTGTGTTTTCTCTGAGATTTTCGGCTTCCTCCCACACTCCAAAGAGATACAGGTTGGTAGGTTCATTGGCTTGGTATAAGTGTAAATTGTTCCCAGTGTAGGAAAGTGTTAGTGTGCGGGGATCGCTGGTCGGCGCGGACTCAGTGGGCCGAAGGGCTTATTTCATCGCTGTATCACTAAACCAAACTAAACTAAAACAAGCTCAAGAATTTGCAATAGATGATAACAATGGGGCTGAAATTGACTCAGTGTGGTATTGCACACTACAGCTCAGCTGCTGTATATAGAAATGTTCGAAGATAACATGTTGTTCAAAAGGGAACTGCAGATGATGGAATATCGAAGGTACACAAAATTGCTGGGGAAACTCAGCGGGTGCAGCAGCATCTATGGAGCGAAGGAAATAGGCGACGTTTCGGGCCTGAAGAAGGGTTTCGGCCCGAAACGTCGCCTATTTCCTTCGCTCCATAGATGCTGCTGCACCCGCTGAGTTTCCCCAGCAATTTTGTGTACCTTCGAAGATAACATGTCTGTTTACGTACGAAAGCGGCCTGTACCACTTACATGATTTTTTCGGCGAAATTTTCAACATTTTCGGCAACCTGCTGCGACTATGACGGGTGCCGGCAAGTCGCCAAAAAAAATTGCGTAAGTGGGACGTGCCCTTAAAAGATAGTAATGTACTTTAATTCCAGGCCATGGTTTCCTTGCAACCTTTTCACTGTTCCTATATATATTTCAAAGACAATGATCAATATATTCTTACCAATACAGTTAGCCTTGCAGTTTTTCTGGTTAACTGAAGCCAAACACTGTAAGCACTTCACTTGTTGCATTGAAAAGGAAAGACTTGCATGGTTACTTATAATTGAGAAGACCAGCACTTTCACAGTCTTTAGACACATATTGACATTTATTAAGGAACAGTTTTGTCTGGCCTATGCCTACTGCACAGCATGAATTATTGATTGATCATCGGGATAACTGTGCAGCACTTAATTATTTTCAACATGTTGTCAATAACAAGCATAATATTGCAATAAGAATAAAATATTCAAACCCTGCAGCCATCCAACACAGCTATGGTTATTGCTTTAAACTGCACTGCATTGGTGTTATTTTATGGTGTCTCCTGACAGCCTTGCAGAGGGTTGCAGAAGGAAAGGTAATTCCCCGATGTGCCATTTCTCAGCCATCCTTGTCACCAACCTGCTTCTCTGGATGTCTGATGCTAAATCTTGAGGGAGCTTATTCTGGTTGTGTAAAATGTCGCAGAATCCTCTGTGACTGGTTTGTGTGAGATAGCTCAAATTCCCTCAAAGTTCACAGACATAATGACTGAACGAATCCTTACCTTCCATCATCAAATATGTCGATGGCTAAATATCACAATCCCACACAAACATGCACTTGCTGTGTGAATAAGGAAATAAGATTCAGTGCGGCCTACTTCCTTCCACTGGAGCCCTTAGCCAGTGCTAACCATGCTGTGCATTGGCAGGTCTTATCAATGGGAATAGTTGGTGAGGTAGATGTGGCGTTTGTTGGGGCTGGATACCAGATACTGTACCGCAGGAAGGGAATGTGCATAGTTGCTAGACCAGGTGCTGGCAGGTTTTCCCAAGCAATTCACCAAATTAATGGTTTAGTTTAGTTTAGGGGTACAGCGCGGAAACAGGCCCTTTGGCCCACCGAGTCCAGCAATCCCTGCACACTAATACTATCCTACACACACTAGGGACAATTTACAATTTAACCAATTTTACCAATGAAATCAATGGTGCAGCAAGGGAGAGTGCAATTCTAAAGTCTCCAAGCAGTGAACCTCCAAACCTGTACATCTTTAAAGTGTGGGAGGAAACCGCAGATCACGGAGAAAACCAAGGTGGTCATGGGGAGAAGGTAAAACTCTGTATAGACAGCACCCATAGCCGGGATTGAACCCGGGTCTCCGGTGTTGTAAGCACTGTAAGGCAGCAACTCTACCGCTGCACCACCGTGTTGCCCTTGTAATCAATGGTGCAACAAGGGAGAGAGCAATTCTAAAGTCTCCAAGCAGTGAACCAGAGGACTTGTACAGGTAGTGAAGCAGTGTCTCTACCCAGAATATCAACATACACCTTTTGTCGCTGCAGATGTAGCTTAACCCGCTGGATTCTTCTGTGGGGTTTTGGTTTTAGATCCTAGATTACGCAGTCTCTTTTGTCCTGATAGAGAAGATGGAATTACCTTTTATTTGAATAGTTGTGGATGCACTCACAGTATGACATAAATATCAAGGTTCACATAAGCATTAATTGGGAATAGAAGTAGGCCTTGAGCCTGCTCCACCATTCATTACATTTGTGGGTGGTCTGCTCATACGGTAACATCAACCTGCATTGTCGTGTACATGCAATGGTCTTTCACCTCCTTGCTCATCAAGAATCTATCTACCTCTGCCTCAAACATATCGAAGACTTTCCTTCTTTTTTCCTTCGAGAATGAGAGTTCCAAGGATTCACAATGCCCTGAGAGAAAAAAATAACCTCAGTCTTAAATAGCCAACCATTAAATATTTATTCATCACGCACCCTGTCAAGATACCATTGCATCTTACGTGCTTCAATCAAACCTCTTCACAGTTGCTCAAGCTTCCGCAGATACAAGCCCTGCCTGTCCAGATTGTCATCATAAGACAATCTGCCAATTCCAGGCATGAGCCTGGTAAGCCATCTCTCTGCTGCTTCCAATGTGTTATCATTCATCCTTTAATAAAGACATTAAACCCATACTGATGCTGGTCTCTTCAATTCTCTATGTAACTGAAGCATAACCTCCCTATTTTTATTCAATTCTCCTAACAATAAACAATAAGATTCAGTTAGCTTTCTTTGCTGCACACAAATATTAGCTTCTTATGAATCACATAATTCACAGATCGCTCTGCACCTCAGAGCTTTGCTACCTCTCACTATTCGAATAATATGTTTCTTTATCATCATGCTCCCTGTGCCAGATCTTATGTCTCTCAATTAAACAGACCACATCCCTTTGGAATCTTCCAATATCCTCTTCAGAACTTATTTTCCTGCCTATCTTTCTGTTAAGGGCCTGTCCCACTTAGGTGATTTTTATCGGCGACTGCAGGCGATAAGGTTGTCACCACATGGTCGCGGGGTGACACCTGTATGGGCATGAGTTGTCTCCTCAAGTCGCCTAAAGAGTCGTAACGTTTTTCTGTTCGCCACTGGATTTTGAAATGTTCAAAACTTTTTGGCGACTGTGGGCTTGACGTAGCTTGTCTTCTCCTGTCGTAGGTGCTGTCGTAGGTTGTCACCAGGATGACACAGGTTGTTGTCGCCGGGTGCTGACTTTAGTGAATTCCATTGGCGACTACCTACGCCAAGTCTCCAAGTCTTTGAGATGCGTAATGAAAACCCATGTGGTCACAGAAAGAAGGTGAGAACTCATACAGAGAGCACCCAAGGTGAGGTTGACCCTGGGTCACTGGTGATGTGCGACAACAGCACTGGCCGCTGTGTACTGTACTGCACTGACCAAAATATTCTTTGGATCGCTGAGTGCTGCTGCTAGTTAATGGCAGCGACACCTTGGACACTAGTCTGTTCTACTCACTGTGAAAGACAGCACGTATCCTCATCTGTAATTCCTCCAGCTCTCCAGCTCTGCAATCACCTTTTAACCCAGACTCGCTAACCATTCTACATTTCTTTACCATTGTTTGCTATGATCTGTCGTTTTCACACCTTACCTCTCCATATCTCTAGACTCCCTCTCCCCTGATTCTCAGTCTGAAGAAGGGTCTCATCCATTCCTTCTCTCCAGAGATGCTGCCTGTCCTGCTGAGTTGCCCCAGCATGTTATGTCTATCTTTGGTTTAAACCAACATCTGCAGTTCCTTCCTGCACAGCTTGGTATTCCAGCTGTCACCCAGCTGGTACTACTGGTGCCCCTGCTGAGATGATACAGGCCAAAGCCAAGTCTTTGAGTCCCTGCATGACCACCTGTACCCACTTCCTGTGAAAGCAGAGAGGCTCCCACTTGCCATTCCACTGCATCTCTTCAGAACAGCTGAGATTCCAGCATCTGCAGTCCCTTGTGTCTCCACTTCACTTCTCATCTGTGGAGTGGTTATTAGCCTGAAACATTAGACCTGTTTTTCTTTCCAATGACATTGCCTGACCTGGTGTGTATTTCAAGTTTTGTATCCCAGTCACATATGTCAGACATGTTGCAGCCTACATTATGTCTCATGTTTTTCAATTGCTCTCTGCCCAGAGAGTGCTCGTATTTGAGTGGTGTAGCTCTTGAAATGTTGCCCATTGTTCACCTGTGCTCTATCTGTGGACAAATCAGTTCACATTTGCATGAGTGGGTTATTCATCCGACTCTTTGCTCTAAGTGGCAACTCCACATAAATTGCCTCATCAACCCCTTGACACAACTGCCATTGCCAACAGTTCTCTTAAAATGTCCATCAGGATATGAGTGATTGCATTTACCATCTCTCGTAAAACTCTATTATAATGCCCATCAGGGCTGGATGCCCTGAAATATAATAAGATGAGTCACATCCAAGGATAATCCATACTCGATTACAAACAACAGACAAATAAGGAACTGCAGGAAAATTATGATCGTTATATCCTCCTTCTTAAAATATTGCCTCTCATTCTTACCCCACCCCCTTTCTGCTTCTCTGTCTCTTCCCCTGAAGGCAATGATTTATACTGGTCCAATCCAGACAGCTGATTAAATGGTTCAAATGGTACAACAGTCCCTGGTGATTTTGGCAGAAAACAGATTCCCCAATCATAATTTTAACCATGAGACTGACTGAGGTCAGAAACATAACTGCAGATATACTGTAGGTGATTCCTCATATTGTAATTAGTCCCGCAATCATGTTTATTGGACAACAACGCATTACTAACAGATGAGGAAAAATTCCTGCCCAGTGTTTATCTTTTTTCCTATCAATGATGTGATGTTTTGGATTATCAACAAACTGCTGAGGACTCCCTGAAATCAAGCATTGTTCAATTTACCCCTAATCACTAACTTTAACGTCTGTAATGGATTTGAATTCAAAAATTATTGTGGGCGGCACGGTGGCGCAGCGGTAGAGTTGCTGCCTTACAGCACTTGCAATGCCAGAGACACGGGTTCGATCCCAACTATGGATGTTGTCTGTACGGAGTTTGTACGTTCTCCCCGTGACCTGCGTGGGATTCCTCCGAGATCTTCTGTTGTGCAGGCATCGCTGGTCAATGCAGACTCGATGGGCCGAAGGGCCTGTTTCCGGACTGTATCTCTAAACTAAACTAAACTAAATTCTGTATTACTGTGTCATTTCAAACCGCAATATCTGCTGTTGATTAATATTTCTAACCAGTCATAAGCAGTACAATATATCTTGGTCACTTCAGAGTGACTAGATGTTTCATTTTGTGTAGGAAGGAACTGAAGATGCTGGTTTAAACAGAAAAAAGCTGGAGTAACTCAACGGGTCAGAGAGCATCTCTGGAGAAAAGGAATGGGTGACATTTCGGGTCTGGACCCTTCCTCAGAAGAAATGTTTCCGTTTATTTGGTTTGCAGAGGCGTCGAGAAGGCAATCAAAAGCATTGTGCTGCAGGAGCATTTATTTTTAATTATATGAAAACTATAAACAGCAGGCAGCAAGCACACTAAGGTCGAGGCTAAACACTTCATTCAGTTTTCATGCCGGTGACCAATTAAGAATTAGTTAGTTAGCAAGCTGACATGATGCCATTTTAATGCAATGCTATCTAATAAATTGATGAACAAGATGCTTTTTGGCAAATTAGAAAAAATGAAAAAAGGGACATTCTTGACTTTATGATTAATGAATGCGTAACTTTTTGTAATGCGTCCTGTGGGATTTTCTATGTGTCAAATCAATTCTGTAATGGGGCCCCAGAGGCAGAAATCGCAGCTGTTACTCTGACTTTTTCCATTAGATTGTTTCTACACGTTTTGAAGCTTCATCAGGTTTTCCATATCAATTTTATGTCTAATGACAGAATCAACTCAATTTTCTTCTGATCACACATTGGATTGGAGATCCCATCAATTATTTTAGTCGTTGCCACACACAAAGACTAATTATTTTCAGAAAGATGTAATGAAGTTTCCTCACAGAGGAATTCCATTCTATAATTGATTCCCACTTTTCTAATCAACATTTTATGTTTGTAATTTCTAAAAAAACAGATCCATTTATGCACTATATGGAATACAACGGCATTTGATCAAAGAATAATCAATGGTACCGATTGACTGGAGTATAATAGTTTTCTTATTTGTTCACAGTACGCAGGCATTACTGACAAGCCCAGCTATAATTGCCCTTTCACTGTCGTTGTGAAGGTAGTGCTGAGTTTGCTAATGTTTTCATATTTTAATATTTTCATTATTTGCTAATATTTTCATATTTTTACATGTAGTTGCGGGAGCCCTGGTTGAAATTTACGAGCCGTCCTTAAATACAGGAAAGGTGCCAGAAGATTGGAGGGTGGCAAAAGTTGTGCCTCTATTCAAGAAGGGGTGCAGGGAAAATGCTGGGAACTATAGGCCAGTGAGCTTAACATCTGTAGTTGGAAAGTTACCAGTGAGTATTCTGAGGGATAGGATATAGAGGCATTTAGACGGACAAGACCTGATTAGGGATAGTCAGCATGGTTTTGTACGTGGGAGGTCGTGTTTCACAAATCTCATTGAGTTTTTTGAAGACGTGACCAAAAAGGTCGATGAGGGCAGAGCTGTAGAAGTTGTATATATTGAACAACAAAACATTTGTCAATGGCCCACGCTCCCTAGAGAAGCAAAGGGCTTGAGGAGAAGAAAGCATTCAACAAGGTTCCGCATGGTAGGCTGGAAGGTTAGATCACGTGGGATCCAAGGAGAGATAGCTGAATGGATAGAAAATTGGCTACATGCAAAGAAGCGGAGGGTGATGGTGGAAGGTTACTTCTATGACTCTATGACTATGTAAGTAGTCTATTTGGCCCTACAAGTCTATGCCTGCACTCAGACCATTCTCAACGTCCATGTCCTTCACTCATTCATCTCAATGTGTTCAATGCTCCCATTATTCTTCTGTCATCTACTTATACGAGGGGCAATTTATATTAATTGATGAACCTACAGTAATTTATTTACTAGCATGTCTGGGATGTGGAAAGAAACTGGAGTACCCAAAGGAAAACCATGCAGTCACATGAAAATTGTGCAAAATCCATGCAGATACCATCCAATGCCAGAATCTAACCTGGGTAGCTGGAGCTGAGAGCCGGCAGCATTAACTGTCGTGTCGCCACATATTGATGTTCTGCACTCCTGCTGAAATACCACTATGAAGGTTCTTTTACACTTTAGCTGCAATGTCAATGAAGGAACATATTTCCGAGCCAGAAAGTGTGTCACTTTGGAGTAGTGCTTGCAGGTGACGATGCACCTTGCTCCTTCCTTGGTCCAAGTTAGTGGAAGTCATAGATCTGGGAAGTACTATTGAAGAATGCTGTAGTGAGCTGCTGCAATATCTTTGGTCAGAATAAGCTGGTGATAGAGGCAATGAATGATTAAGTTGATGCGAGACATGGGGGATGTTTAGCCCTGGGTTGTGTCGAGATTCTTGAGAAATGTTGGTGCTGCACTCATCCATGCAGATGGACTATACTCAATCACAGTCCAGTCTTATGCTTTGTCGATGTTACTTCTTGGAGTCAGATCCGTAAATTAGTGCAGTATTTACATGGCTGGTCTATTGAAGTTTTTGATCACTGGTGATACCCTTAGTATACCCATAGAAGGGTTATGACAATGTCATTATCACTGAATGTCAAAGGGAGCGATCTCCTACCATCTTTATGCCCTCCTGACCTCCTCATTTCCTTCTTAAGTGTGCTCCTCAGTCCCCTACACTCCTCCAGGCGTACATTTGATCTTGGCTGCCTATACCAGGCCCACGTCTCTGACTTTTTCCTTTCCAGAGCCAAATCTTATCTTGCACATTCTTCAATTAGTCTATCTGCCAAAAGGCAACCACGATTTTAAAAATACCTCTTCAGATGTAGACCCTTGTTTCCTTGTATGCTGTCTGAGTAGGCAGTTCATATTTTCATTGAAGGTCAAACCGTACGGCACAAGTACAGGCCCCTCGACCCACAATGTCTGTGCCCAACATGATGCCAAGACCATCACTGATGTACCTGCACATAACCCACATCCCTCCATCCCCTGCTTATTCGTATCCCTATCCAAAACTCTTTAAATGCAATTAAAGTGCCTGCTTCACCCACCATCCCAAACAGCGCATCCCAGCCTCTCACCACCATCTGTATAAAAGAAACTTAACCTGTACATTTCCTTTCAACTTTGCCCCTTGCACCTTAAAACTATGCCCCCTCGTATTTGGCACAGGGAAAAATGACCTATACTCCTGCACCTATTTTGTATTTTTCTAACTAAACTAAACTAAACAGGAGTAAATCCTTTCCTGAATAATCCTATCCAATAGTTTCCATGCCACTGACGTGAGGCACATCAGTCTGTAATTCCCTGCATTCTCTCTATTTAAATAAAGGAACATTAGCAACTCTACAGGCATCCAGGACCCCGCCTGTGGCTAGAGGCATCTTCAATTTCATTGAAGATTATCCTTGTAATTCTCTTCATTATGGGCACTCCAGTTAAATGGCCTCATCAGCCCAAGACACATCTGGCATAGTCAGCACATCTCTCAAAACCAGCAACTGTCTGATTGCACTTGCTGCCTCTCGTAAAATTATGTGATATCTTATTAAATTCCAGGCCATTCAGCCCTGATGAAGTTTATAATAATTTTACGGGAGGCAGCAAGTGCAATCAGACAATTCCTGGTTTTGAGAGATGTGCAAACTATGCCAGATGTGTCTCGGGCTGATGAGGCCATTTAACTGGAGTGCCCATAATGAAGAGAATGTTTAAATGTATGTTTTTAATGTTTCTTTGTGTGTTTTGTGTTGGGGGTGGTGTGGGGGGGTGAGGGGGTGAGGGGGAAACCGCTTTGGTCGCCTCCTCCACGGAGAGGCGACTTTTTCCAGGTCGCATCCCCCGTGGCCTAACAACGAGGATCGGTGCGGACTCTCCTGGAGATGCGCCCGGGGCTTCAGCGGCGGGCGCAGCGCGGACTCTCAGCGTGGAGCAGGCGAGCTCTCGCTGGGGCTCGCCGGAGCGGTGGCTCCATTTCGCTGGACCGGGGCAGCCGGCAGCACAGCTCCAGCTGGCGCGGCGTCTACAGCCCGGGATCTCACGTTGGGGACCCAGGAGACGAAGGAGCTTCCACTCCGACTGCCGGCCCGCGGCCTACTTTTACTGCAAGCGCGGCATGGACTTACCATCGGGAGCGGGGTTCCTTGCTGGGGATCCCTGGAGGGGAGCTTCGACTTCGACTGCTGGCCCTGCAGTCTGCGGTGCTTCTGGCTGCGGCGCAAACTCTAAATCACCGACCACTGGCCTGCGGCCTACACCAGCCTGAAGCCGCGGTCTCCGGTGGGGGAGGCACCGATTCAGGACTTACCTTGACTTTTATCATCTGGACGCCCGCAGCGGCGACTGCGGAGGGTTGAGGTCGCGACCACGGGTGAAAATGGAGTAGGACTGGGCAAATTTTGTGCCTTCCACCACAGTGATGAATGCTGTGGTGGATGTTTGTGTTAACATTTTATTGTGTTTTTGTGTGTTCTTTATTATTGTACCGCTGCTGGCAAATTCATTTCACTTGCACTTTATGTGCAATGTGACGAATAAAACTGATTAATTGATTGATTGATTGATTGATTGGTTGATTGATTGATTGATTGATTGCTTGCTTGATTGATTGATTGATTGATTGATTGATTGATTGATTGATTGATTGATTGATTGATTGATTGATTGATTGATTGATTGGTTGATTGATTGATTGATTGATTGATTGGTTGATTGATCGATTGATCGATTGATTGATCGATTGATCGATTGATTGATTGATTGATCGATAGATCAGTGGACAATTTATGTAAAATGAAGACAAAAAAGCAATAAACTATTAGATTCAAAAGTCTTGTCTTAAATTATTGTCCATTTTTTACCCCTTTGCCATCTTCTTTCCACTTGTTCCCCTGATTTTTTAATAGAAACACATAAACAACAGGTGCAGGAGTAGGCCGCTCGGCCCTTTGAGCCAGCACCGCCAATCAATATCATCATGGCTGATCATCCAAATTCAGTACCCCGTCCTGCTATTTCCACAGATCCATTAGTCCAAAGAGTTATATCTAACTCTCTCTTGAATACATCCAGTGAATTGGCCTCCATTGCCTTCTGTGGCAGAGAACTCCACAGATTCACAACTCTCTGGGTGAAAAAGTTTTTCCTCATCTCCGTTCTAAATGGCCTACCTAATATTCTTAAACTGTGACCCCTGGTTCTGGATTTCTCCAACATCAGGAATATATTTCCTGCATCTAGCCTGTCCAATCCCTTAAGAATTTTATATGTTTCTATAATGATGTAAATAGCTCATTCTAAGTTTCCCCCCAGTCTAGTTTCAGTCAATAAGACACTGAGTCAGCACTTGCGCATCTAAACTTTATTTTGGAAAAACACAATAACAGTTCCCCACAACTATACCTAACCACCATGGGTTCAATCATTGTATCTGCTTGGCCAAGCCCTCCTAGCCCCGTGCAAGCAGAGACACTCCAAAAGGTCACGCAGTCCTAAGCGTTCTCCCAGAAGGTCGACACAGGACCTCGTGGGAGCGGTCTTTTATAGGTCCCCGAACCTTGAGGGGCCCGAACCATATGGGGGTGGTCTCTTTACAGTCCAGTAACAGATATCGATTAACACAGTACATGATAGACATTTCCCTAACCCAATAATACAGTGACTAATACAATGTATCTGACATAGTTTCTAGATGCAAGTTAACAGATATGAATTATGCAACATGTGCCTAGGGGCACCTCATGAAGGCTGCCTCTGCCTACAGTCTGTCCATTTTTCCATCTTTATATTATTTTTTAGTTTGTTTAAAAGTATGTTGAGGAGGTTTCTTTAGTTTTTCTATGTGGGGGAGGGGAGTAGGGTAAGGGGGAAACCGTCTCCCAGTCGCCTTGAGGTGAGAATGCGACTATTCTCCGAGTTGCGTCCTCGCCCCCCTCCTCGCGGGCTACCAACTGGATTGGCGCGGCCTTTCCTGCCGGGGACCGGACCACAGCTCCAGCAGCGGCGGCGCAGCGCTGGATACATCGCGGAGCGGGCGATGCCTCAGCTGGGATCGCTGTTTGAAGCTACAGAGTGCTGGGCCGGATGCAACAACATTGCTGGGCTGTGGTTTGAAGAGCTTCCAGCGCGGGCGGCGCTGACTTCAACATCACGGTGCCCTGGGGCCCTTTGCCCAGGTTCACCAGCATGGGTCTCCGCTCGCCATGGCTGTGGACTTCGGGACCCACGGACTCCGGTAGGCAGTGGCTGATTTCGGAGGTCCATGCCGCTGAGGTTGTTCTCCCGTTCCGACGTTGGAGTTCCATCATCCCAGCGAGAGGGCCTGAGCATCGGGCCACCCGTAGCGGCGGCTGCAGAGGGCTGCGGAGGGCTCGGGAGGCCCCGACTACGGGTGTACAACAAAGAACATCAAAGAGGAGGATGACTGAACTTTGGGCCTTCCCTCACAATAGGAAACTTTGACTCCGCTGTGCAGGGGATGTTTAAGTTAAAATACTATCGTGTTTTGTTCTTTTTTTTATTCGTATGGCTGTATGTTGACCCCATATTTCACTGTACCAATTGGTGCATGTGACAATAAATGTCTCTTGAATCTCTTGAATCTTGATATTCAAGAAACCCAGACAAGGCTCAACACTTAAGCCAATCAACATCTAGTAAAGTAAAGCTTTGCAACAATATTTACAATGTGTGTGTCTGGTTTGCATTCACCCAATCTGTTTCATGCAATTTACACCTAATTGTAAGAATCTGCAGCTGCCCCATTCTTTCCCTAGAGCTCTTATCTAGGGTCTACACAAGCTGGCACCATTCTGCAGCTTGTCCCATTTCTGAAGAAGGCACATTTAAATTGACCAAATGGCCTAGCAGCCCAGAAGCCTTTACTCAATTTTAGTGTCCTGGCATCTCCAATTTGGCCATAATTAACAATGATATATACTGGGGTCTGATCCACACAGCAAGTAACACATTATTTGAGTTGTAAAACAGCCGAACAATTTTGTCCATAAACAGACACAATGTTATCACAAATTAATATGTGGCTTCGACTGATTCAGAAAAACACCTTTTAGAAACACAAAATGCTCAAGTAACTCAGCAGAACAGGCAGCATCTCTGCATAGAAGGAATGGGTGATGTTTTGGGTTGAGCCCCCAGGCCTGAAGAAGAGCTGCCTGTCCCGCTCAGTTGCTCCAGCATTTTGGGTCTATCTTCTGTGTAAACCAGCATCTGCAGTTCCTTCCTACACCTTTTAGAAACAGGCAGTTTCAGATGTATATTAGAACATAGAACGTAGAACAGTACAGCACAGGAACAGGCCCTTCAGCCAACAATGCACTGAACAAGATGTTGTTAAACTGATCTCATCTGCATGTACATGCCCCATATCCCTCTATTCCCTGCACTTCCATGTGCATATCTAAAAGCTTCAGTAACGCCACTATCACATCTGTCTTTTCCCCCTCTCACCTTGTAGCTCTGCCCTCTGGTGTTAGACATTTCCATCCTGCGAAAAAGGTTCTTATGGTCTACCCTAGCTATGCCTTTCATCATTTTATATATTTCTATCAAGTCTTCCCTCAATGTCAGACATTCCAGAAAGCCTATTCAACCTTTCCCTGTAGTTAAAGCTCCCAATGATCCTCCACTCTACCCACTCTACCCTATCCAAAGCCTCCACGTCTTTCCTGTAATGGGGTGAACAGAACTGCACACAATACTCGAAATGTGACCTAACTAAGTCCTAAAGAACTCAGCATGACTTCCTGACTCTTACATTCAATGCCCCTTGCCATGGGGACAAATAATTCATATGCCTTCTATACCACCCTATCTACATGTATTGGAACCATTAGTAACCAGATTTTCAACCTCCTTGGTCATCCACAGTTCCCTTACCTTTCCGTCCTTATCCCTCCTCCTTACTGGAACATGCTGATCCTGCATTTTGTTCAGCTGGCCTTAAAATGACTCCCAAATGTCATCTGAGGACTTACCCAATGACGTCTGCTCCCACATTAGCTCCTGCCTAATGACATTGTAATCTGCCTTGTCCTAATTAAGTACCTTCTCCCAACATCCCGACTTGCCTCCATTGAAAACAATTTTAAAATTTATGGAAAATAGACACAAAATGCTGGAGTAACTCAGCGGGCATGGCAGCATTTCTAGAGAGACCCTTGTTTACTGAACAAGGGTCTCAACCTGAAATGTCACCCATTCCTTCTCCCCAGCGATCTTATGTTTAAACCAGCATCTGCAGTTCCTTCCTACACATTAAAATTTATGTTGAGATCATGATCTCCAAATTCTTCTTCCACCACAACATCAGTCATCCGGCTAGGCTTGCATCCCAATGCAAGGTCCAGCATGGCCCCTCCTTGAATCAGTCTATCCCAGTACAGTTGAAGATAACCTTCTTGGATACACCTAACAAATTCTACCCATTTAATCCTCTTGCCGAGAGTAAGTTACATAAGCTCAAAATCCAAGTGGTTCCTCCCTAACAGGGCCATGCACAAGCATGCGAGAGTGTTTGGAGGAGCACTTTAGACAATTGCATATTGCACTCACCTGCGCACGTTTTTAAGGTGAGCAATCCACATTCCTGCTAGGCTGCCCATGAGCTGAGATTTCAGATAATGTGTCTTAACATTACACCACAGCCATTTCCAAAATCCTGCTCCTCCACTTCACCTTGTGAACCGCAAACATACAAGAAGGCACCTCCCCCCACTTCTGTACCAAAATGTGGAATGGTGGAATGGATATAAATGCACTCCTGGTGTGTTTCAATACATTAAAGATACCAAATTAACACAGGTTTTAGTTTAGAGAAACGGGTCCTTCGCCCCGCTGAGTCCACGCTGACCAGCTATCCCCACACACAAAGACTATCCTACACATTAGGAAAAAATTACAATTGTACCAACCCAATTAACCTACAAACCTGCACGTCTTTGGAGTGTGGGAGGAAACCGGAGATCCCGGAGAAAGCCCACATTGGGATAAAGTACAAAGTCCATAAAAACAATACCTGTAGTCAGGATTGAACCCAGTTCTCTGTGCTGTAAGGCAGCAACTATGCTGCCCTTTATTGGTTATTGGTCTTATTAATTGGCAAAAATATCAATAGAAAATGCAATACTAGTTGCCACGGAAAATTAAAATAATCACCTATATAATCTGTACTTTTCATATTATTCCAAATGGCTCTGAACTAATGCTACATCAATCCTTTATGGGTTATAACATTTGCAAAGTTTTTCAAATAGCCTGCTCTGCTGCCTTTATATGATTCACGATTGTAGAGCTGATCAATATTTATATCAGAAATTGCACCACTAGTTGATGGCTTTGGAGCAATTTGATTTATTCATATTGTTGTGCTGTGGCATGTGACTGAGTGGGAGCACCTTTACCTGACTCAAAAGGTCACAGGTGGAATCTCCACTCCAGGACTTTGTAATGTAATTTATGCATATGAGCTGTACTCATACTCGCACATGCTCATACTCACGCATATAATTATGTAAATAAGGTTAGTGACCTTTGACTTGGAAATAAATCATTCCTGCTTTTGATCCCAACACGAATGTGTGTGGAGCCATCTTTCTCCGTCTAATATGTGTTAGTTTTACCTGTATCATAGGTAGACACATATCAAAACATGGTGCAGCGGTGAAAGCGAAATGGAAATTTGACCACTACACAATTTCTCCAAGATAGCCAAGCTAACGGAAAGATGGAATCGGCAGTCATGGTAGCTAAGCAAGTACTGAAGAGAACCACTCACTCCAAGACAGGTGTCTACTTGGCAATACTGGAATTGCTCAACACACCTGCGCAAGGAGTGAACAGTAGTCCTGCACAAAGACTACATGGAAGGAGAACAAGAACAACACTTCCAACTACATCAAACCTCTTCAAACCACGTGGTGCTGAGATACTGACGGAAGAGAGGAAAAAGATGAAGGATTTACAAGCAAAGCAGTCAAAGATCTACAACCAGCATGCACAGGATCTACCAATCCTGGAAGAGGGTGATGTCATAAGACTCAAACCCTATAAACAAGGAGATACCAGAGAGCAACAGTTCAGAAACGACTGGATGAGAGATCATACGAAGTCGAGACAGTCAGGACTTCTAATCCGATATAATCGAGTGGATCTGAAGACCGAAGAACTTCCCCCACACATACCTCCAGAGAAATCACCAGACGCGGAGAAGACTGAGAAACCTTGGCAACCTCAGCTGACACAGGAAAAACCAACACACCATGCATCACCAGAAAAAGATGCAACTCGTGAAACTCAGAACATAGAGAAAACTAAACAAAAACTAAGTGACACAAGAGAAGAAACTAGAAGTGACACACAGAATGTACACACTGAAAAGAAAGACACTTCTGAAAAGAAACACTACCACGAGACTAGGGCAGGAAGAGTTGTCAGACCACCAGAAAGGTACGGCGAGTATGTCAAGAAGTAAGGTGTTTTGTTGGTCTGAGTGCAGGTAGATGTGCTGTAATTGTTATATGGTTATATGGTTGTGATGTACAGTGGCTTGCAAAAGTTTTCATACCTCTTGAACTTTTCCATATTTTGTCACGTTACAACCACAAACGTAAATGTATTTTATTGGGATCTTATGTGATAGACCAACACAAAGTGGCGCATAATTGTGAAGTGGAAGGAAAATGATACATGGTGTTCAAATTTTTTTTAAAGTGTGGCGTGCAAAAGTATTCAGCCCCCTTTACTCTGATACCCCTAAATAAAATCCAGTGCAACCAATTGCCTTCAGAAGTCATCTAATTAGTAAATAGAGTCCACTTGTGTGTAATCTAATCTCAGTATAAATACAGCTGTTCTGTGAAGGCCTCAGAGGTTTGTTAGAGAACATTAGTAAACAAACAGCATCATGAAGCCCAAGGAACACACCAGACAGGTCAGGGATAAAGTTGTGGAGAAGTTTAAAGCAGGGTTAGGTTATAAAAAAATATCCCAAGCTTTGAACATCTCACGGAGCACTGTTCAATCCATCATCCGAAAATGGAAAGAGTATGGCACAACTGCAAACCTACCAAGACATGGCCGTCCACCTAAACTGACAGGCTGGGCAAGGAGAGCATTAATCAGAGAAGCAGCCAAGAGGCCCATGGTAACTCTGGAGGAGCTGCAGAGATCCACAGCTCAGGTGGGAGAATCTGTCCACAGGACAACTATTAGTCTTGCACTCCACAAATCGGGCCTTTATGGAAGAGTGGCAAGAAGAAAGCCATTGTTGAAAAAAAGCCATAAGAAGTCCCGTTTGCAGTTTGCCACAAGCCATGTGGGGGACACAGCAAACATGTGGAGGAAGGTGCTCTGGTCAGATGAGACCAAAATTGAAGTTTTGGCCTAAATGCAAAACGCTATGTGTGGCGGAAAACTAACACTGCACATCACCCTGAACACACCATCCCCACTGTGAAACATGGTGGTGGCAGCATCATGCTGTGGGGATGCTTTTCTTCAGCAGGGACAGGGAAGCTGGTCAGAGTTGATGGGAAGATGGATGGAGCCAAATACAGGGCAATCTTGGAAGAAAACCTGTTAGAGTCTGCAAAAGACTTGAGACTGGGGTGGAGGTTCACCTTCCAGCAGGCAACGACCCTAAACATACAGCCAGAGCTACAATGGAATGGTTTAGATCAAAGCATATTCATGTGTTAGAATGGCCCAGTCAAAGTCCAGACCTAAATCCAATTGATAATCTCTGGCAAGACTTGGAAATTGCTGTTCACAGACGCTCTCCATCCAATCTGACTGAGCTTGAGCTATTTTGCAAAGAAGAATGGGCAAAGATTTCAGTCTCTAGATGTGCAAAGCTGGTAGAGACATACCCCCAAAAGACTTGCAGCTGTAATTGCAGCAAAAGGTGGTTCTACAAAGTATTGACTCAGGGGGGCTGAATACCTTTGCACGCCACACTTTTCAGTTTTTTTTTTGTAAAAAAATTTGAAAACCATGTATCATTTTCCTTCCACTTCACAATTATGCACCACTTTGTGTTGGTCTATCACATAAAATCCCAATAAAATACATTTACGTTTGTGGTTGTAACGTGACAAAATGTGGAAAAGTTCAAGGGGTATGAAAACTTTTGCAAGCCACTGTACATACATGATTATGAGAAGGAAGTATGTGAACATTATTTTGTGTTATTGAAACAAGTCGCAAGTATGGCTATGGTTGAAATTGTGAAATAAGTCAGAACAGTTGTTTTATTCAGTTAAGTTAAACCATATTACTATTGTGTAATATTGTGAAAAATGTTTAGGTTTGCTTTGTTTTGGATCGTTGGAAATCTAATCCCAAAATGTCAAAAAGGAAAGGATGTGACAATATCCATGTAATTTATGCACATAATACTCACACTCACACATGCTCATACTCACGCATATAATTACATAAATCAGGTCAGTGACCTTTGACTTGGAAATAAATCATTCCTGCTTTTGATCCCAACACGAGTATGTGTGGAGCCATCTTTCTCCGTCTAATATGTGCTAGTTTTACCTAAATCGCAAGTAGACACGTATCAAAACATAAGTTAAAGATTCATTTCAATGCAGTGTTGAGATAGTATTAGATTTTTGGATGTCCCTCTTAGAGGCATAGAGTCATAGAGAGATATAGTGTGGATACAGCCCCTTCGACCCAACTTGCCCACACAGGCCAACATGTCCCAACTACACTAGACCCACCTGCCTGCATTTAGCCCATATCCCACTAAATCTGTCCTATCCATGTACCTGTCTAATTGTTTCTTAAATGTTGCGAAAGTACCTGCCTCAACTACCTCTGGCAGCTCGATCCATACACCCACCACTCTTTGTGTGGAACAGCTCCCCTCAGATTCCTATTGAATCTTTTCCCCTTCACCTTGAACCTGTCTTCTGGTCCTTGATTCCAGTACTCTGGTCAAAAGACTCTGTGCATCTACCCGATCTATTCATCGAATGATTTTATACACCTTTATAAGATCACCCTCATCCTCCTGAGCTCCAAGGTCATAAGATTATGTGATAGGAGCACAATTAGGTCATTAAGCCCATCAAGTCTACTCCGCCATCCAATCATGGCTGATCTATCTCTCCCTCCTAACCCCATTCTCCTGCCTTCTCCGCATAACCCCTGATGCCCATACTAATCAAGAATCGATCTATCCCTGCCTTAAAACTATGCATTGACTTGGCCTCCGCAGCCTTCTGTGGCAAATAATTCCACAGATTCACCACCCTCTGACTAAAGGTATGGAGCACTCTACTTCTCCCTGCACTCCAAGGTACAGAAACCCAACCTCTCCCTGTAGCACAGACCCTCGAGTCATGGCAACATCCTCATAAATCTTCTCTGCACCCTTTCTTGCTGTACAAAATTGTGCATTTAGACTATTGGGTGAACTTGTAGTTCTGTAAACATATTCAGAAGCGGAAGGAGTTTCTGTGGTATCTTGGTCAGTGTTTCTGCCTCATTCTGCATCACTGAAATAAATTGATTGCTCACGTAGCCAAGCACAAATTGGCTGTCAAGCGTATGGCCCAAAGTAATCAGTCTGAAGAAGGGTCTCGACCCGAAACGTCGCCTATTCCTTCTCTCCATAACTGCCTGTCCCGCTGAGTTACTCCAGCATTTTGTGTCGATTTAAACCAGCATCTGCAGTTCTTCCCTGCCCAAAGTAATTCTTTGGCTGTGAAGTGCTTTGGGGACCATAAGGAGACGTAAATCAGAGCAGTTTCCTTTGCATGATGCAAGTGAACAGCTGCGATCCTATCCATTCTCAATGCACCAAAAGCTGCTGCTTGTGGTAATACAAGAGGAAAATAACTTTGATTACTGGTGGTCTCTTTAGTTGCCATTTGTTATGTTAGTTAGTTAGTTAGTTGCAGTGTTACAGTAAATAAGGGAATGAATGCCACTATTAGTTTCACATCATGGACATTTATACCAGTTGCAACTGGAACAATGTAGAGGATATCAGAAAAATAATGCAGGGAATGCTCAACAACCTAGATCCCTTCTGTGGAAATATAAACAGAGTTAATGCTTCAGGGCAAAGACCCTTCATTAGAACTGGGAAAGAGCGGACAAGTTCCAAGTCCTTCCCAAGATAATGTGGAAGTTAATCATGATTTTAAAAAAACTAAATGCTTGTTCTGCAGAAATATAACCCTTCCTCTGTCAGAATAACCTGCCAAGCTTCTGTCAATCTTCTGATGCTGCCAATCATAAGGATCTGTCAATCTTAAGAAGCAAGAAACTTGCTGAAATCATTGCCCCTTTGTGTGGGGATGAGAACTGTGTACAGTCTATAATCTGCATACTGTGAAGGGTTTTACCAAACCCGCCTGACGAAATAAAGATTGTACTGCTCTATCACTGATTTTATTTGCGTTTCTGTCTGATTAAGCATATTTGGGCCACAACAATATGAGCACCTCACATGTGGACACCCAAACTAATGAACAAGTCACAATTATGCGAGCTGACTCTAGCCTGACTCTAGATGGAGTGCCGTGCTCACTCACTCACCTACCACTCATCCACCCACTCCCCCACTCATCCATCCACTCTCAACTACTTCCTCTGGCAATTCTTTCTGTCTTGCTGATTTCCTCCTTAATCCCCTATATCACTTGATTGCTGCTGCCTGTACTTGACTCAAGCCTCCTTCGTTATCCTGTCCAGAGCCCCATTTTCTCTCACCATCTGGGGTTCCTTACTGCTACCTGCCTTGATCTTCACTCTAACAGCAACACGCATGCCATGAACAAACACACTTTCAATAGCATCCACATTCCCAACATCCCTTCACCTGCAAACAATCTACTCCAATCAACTATTACAAGTTCCCATTTAATGTCATCTAAGTTGTCACAATGTAGAACTTTAACTTATGGACCGGTTCTGTCCTTATCCATAACTATTTTAAATCGAAGAGAGCTGTGATTGCTAGTCCCAAAATGCTCAACTACTGACACCACAGTCACTTCCCCTGCCTAATTCATAAGATAATAAGTGATAGGAGTTGAATTAGAACATTCGGCCCATCAAGTCTACTCCGCCATTCAATCATGGCCAATCTATCTCTCCCTCCTAACCCAATTCTCTTGCCTTCTCCCCATAACCTCTAATGCACGTACTAATCAAGAATCTATCTATCTCTGCATTAAATATATCTATTGACTTTGCCTCCACAAATAATTCCACAGATTCACCACCCTCTGACTAAAGAAATTCCTCCTCATCTCCTTCCTAAAAGAACGCCCTTTAATTCTGAGGCTATGACTGGTCTTAGACTCTCCCACTAGTGGAAACATCCTCTGCACATCCACTCTATCCAAGCCTTTCACTATCCTTTCATTAATTCCTCAAGGGTAGGCCAAGCTTTGTAGTCTCCATGGTAATGGGGCTTTTTCACGGGGCGAGTTGACGCAAGATGTCACCAGAGTGAAGTGGTCGTGGTCCAGCACGAGTCTCGCACGATATAACGGGGGGTAGATAAAGAGTTCCCACGGTACTCGGCATTTCTGTTATTTGTGAGAGTGACTTGTCCGTCTCCCGAGCTTTCGCGTTAAATCTTGAATGAACATCGTGAACTACACGTGACACAAATGATGTAACTTTTTTTTTCACACACTATAAATATCCTCCCTTGGTTGAATTGGCTCATTTGGAGACATGTTTTACTGTGTATGTGGGAGACACAGATGGACTGAGCACAATACCTCGGTCTTACTGTGTGTGGGAGAGGGGGAGAAAGAGACGTACACTCACAGAGGCAGAGTCTCTCAGCCTGTGTAAGAGGGAGGGAGAGAGAGAGAGAGGCGCACACAAGGTGGATGTGAAATCTCACCTGCCTGTTTCAGTGACAGACACCCGCCGCCAGTAAATGAAGACACCCCCATCTGTCTCCCCCTCCTCTCCCTCGACTCCCCCACCTTTCCCTCCCAACTCCAGTCCCGTCCCGACCCCCTGGGAAACTGAATAGAGCAACAATCAACTGCTGCCTGTGCGCTGATATGACAATAAAGGCTACTTTACTTTACTTTACTGAGTTAAAGAGTTTCCACGGTAGACTGTAAAACTGTGACCCTGGTTCTGGACTCCCCCAACATCGGGAACATTCTTCCTGCACTTAGCCTGTCCAATCCCGTAGATACTGATTAGACCGGTATCTATTTATTTACTTTATTAATGATTTCAATTAAATATTGGGAACATCAGGCCGCAAACGTTATTTCTTGAGTGTTAGTGCTGGACTTTGACTCGACCTTCCTAGTTAGCCGGCGACTGAGCCAAGCAATGTCCAGACCTGACTTCAACACAAAGTGATGGAGGAACTCAAAGGGTCAGGCTCGTCCAACGCTCTGTGTTTTGCTCGTGATTCCTGCATCTGCAGTTCCTCGTGTCTACAGACCAGAGTTGCCACTTGACTCCGAGATGACCATCACAGAGCATACGGAAGATAGACACGAAATGCTGGAGTAACACAGCGGGACCGGCAGCATCTCTGGAGAGAAGGAATGTGTGACGTTTCGGTTCGAGACCCTTCTTCAGAGTCTCGTCCCGAAACGTCACCCATTCCTTTTATCCAGATGCTGCCCGTCCAGTATTTTATGTCTGTCTCCAGTATTACTGTGTCTATCATCGGCGCAAACCAACATCTACAGTTCTTCCCGACACATTAGAGGATACCGTCTCGCCATCACTCGGATTACCCGCTTCATTTCCATAACGTTGCCACCTCTCTTTACTTTGCTTACTGAAGCCTGATCCTTGTCACACCCAGTGCTCTATCGCCCAGCCTCTCATCTTTCAATCGGGTTCGGCCAGGAAGGAACTGCAGATGCTGGATTAAAACAAAGATAGACACAACATGTAGCTCAGCGGGACAAGCAGCATATCAGAAGGGTCTCGACCCGAAATGTCACCCATTCCTTCTCCCCAGAGATGCTGCCTGCCGTCGAGTTACTCCAGCATTCTCTTTAAACCGGCATCTGCTGTTCCTTCCGACACATGCACAAGAAATAGGCAACTTTTCGGGCCGAAACGTTGCCTATTTCCTTCGTTCCATAGTTGCTGCAGCACCCGCTGAGTTTCTCCAGCATTTGTGTGTGTGGGTGGGAGTTGGGGGGGGGGGTGGGAATTGAGTCTGAAGATGTGTCTCGTCCCGAAACATCACCTATTTTTCTCCAGAGATGCTGCTTGACTCGCTGAGTTACTCCAGCTTTTTGTGTCTGTCTTCGATTTAAACCAGCATGTGCAGTTCACTCCTTACACGGGTCTCTGGAGAACATTGATTGGTAGCTTTCCGGACCCTGCTTCGGAAAGGCATCGATCGCTAGTCGGCGAGGACTCCGAGCTGTATCTCTCAAAGAAGTACATGTGAAAAATTTCTCACGGACCATAAAAATGCGGGACCTTTCAGTAAAGTCCCTTTTAAAGTCCCTTTTAAAGATTATAGTTATTTTCTGGAATCTCATTAACATAACTCATGAATAAGTTGATGTCCATATGCGGATGCAAATCTTTATTTTTTAAATTCAATGCCACAGAAGACAATTTTTACTCACCTTCTGTCCCCTCTGTCCAGCTTCCGGGTTTACCGTTCGCAGGAGTTCCCACGGTAACCGCAAGAGTTATTACGGATATCGCACGGATATCGCACTGGCCACTATGTTCATACAATGTTGCAATACTCAACCACAAGTGTACAAGTCACTCTTGGAGAAATTCAAACTTGCTTGAATTTTCTCCCGAGTCACCAAGTTACACGATTACCTGCCGTTAGCGCTACGGTGGCCCACGGTGGTCCACGAATGCCGTACTGTTATCGCACGAGGTTCCCACGATGTAAAACTCTGGTTAACTCTTGCGTCAAGTCGCCCCGTGAAAAAGCCGCTTGAGGTCCTCTACATATTACGTGAGGGAAACTGCCTGACAAATTCCACCACATGTAAGTATCCTATTATGGCTGGGGTGGCAGTCCCACTCCATATTGAGAAAGTTAAAATCCGCTACTATGATAACCCTATTAGTCTACAATCTCCTGGCATATTTGTTCTGCTAATTCCCGTTGACTATTTACCAAATGTGCAGCGGTAGAATTGCTGCCTGTACGGAGTTTGTACATTCTCCCCATGACCTGCGTGGGTTATCTCTGGGTGCTCCGGTTTCCTCCCACACTCCAAAGATGTGCAGGTTTATAGATTAATTGGGTTGGTATAAATTGTCTCTGATCTGTGTAGGATAGTGTTAATGTGCGGGGATCTGAATCTGAATTCCTTTATTGTCATTCAGACCTTTTGGACTGAACAAAATTTCGTGCCTGCAGTCATACATATAGTAATAAATAACAAAAGCACACAATAAACACAAATTAACATCCACCACAGTGAGTTCACCAGGCACCTCCTCACTGTGATGGAGGCAAAAGTCTTAAAGTCTCTGTCTCTTCCCTCCTTGTTCTCGCTCTGCGCTGAGGCGATCCAGGCTTCCGTTGTTGTGACCCTGCCGGGTGATGGTAAGTCAGTCCCGCGGCTCAACCGTGCTCCGCGAATGGGCCGCTGGTCGGTGCGGACTCCGTGGGCCGAAGAGCCTGTTTCCGTGCTGTATCTCTAAACTGAACTAAACTAAACAAAAAATTTGGGGGTCGACAAGGGATTTCTGGGAAAAATCTTACAGAACTTACTGTAGTCCAACTTGAAATATGAAGGGTACAGGAAGTACCTGACTTATGAACACTTAACATGAACAGTTGGAAGTACCCACATGTTTAAATGAATTCAAATATAAACAGTTGTAAATACCAGAAAATAAGAAATTCTGCTCAATCACTGGATGCCTGGCACTTAATGTTAATACGGGCAGTAGTTGTAATAAGGCTCAGGATTTGTTCTGCGTTTGGTTTCTACTTCAATCACTGTTTTGTAGTTTTAGTTCTATGACCTTTAAAGTAGAGTTGAGTTAATATTATCACTCAGAAATGTTACAAACTTCAGCTCAAATCTCTGTTCATTTATCT
The DNA here is from genome assembly GCF_010909765.2 of Amblyraja radiata. Lineage (NCBI taxonomy): Eukaryota > Metazoa > Chordata > Chondrichthyes > Rajiformes > Rajidae > Amblyraja > Amblyraja radiata. The sequence continues at coordinate 3,025,076 of NC_045977.1, forward strand.
TTTGCTGTTTTTCCACTTCCTCTGATTCCCAAGTTGAATTGTAACCATCTTATAACTTCCTGTACTAATAACTCTGTACTGGCCTGTGAATGGATTGACATACAGACAGGGTCAAGGAACCAATCACATTTGTAAATTGAGACGGAAGAAGGGTCTCGACCCAAAAGGTCACCCATTCCTCCTCACCAGAGATGCTGCCTGTCCCGCTGAGTTACTCCAGCATTTTGTGACTATCTCCATGTAATGCTTGTCTATTCGATATTATAGGCAGTAGCATCATTACAACCCATATTCCAGGAAGTTGAAACATATATAGTCTGAAGAAAGGTCACGACTCGAAACATCACCCATTCCTTCGCTCCAGAGATGCTGCCTGTCCCGCTGAGTTATTCCAACATTTTGTGTCTATCTTCAGAGTAAATTAGCATCTGTAGCTCCATCCTACACAGAAACATATAGAGGGTGCTTAATAGTTATTTTGTGACTAAAGAGGGTACATTGTGATCCATAACTATTCATTTATAATGCACATTACTGATGGTAGCTACGAAAAGAAAGTGATTTATATAGGTTGAAAATTATAATGTAACTATTTAAATAGAGAACATATTGTAGACTGCAATTACTTATATACAATGAGCATTATAGGTGGCATGTTGATGTGAGGATCAAAATGGGAAAAATTGCTTGGATTTTTTTAAATGCAACAGGACACAATCATGGACTCATAGAGTGATACAGCATGGTGACAGGGCCTGCAGCCCAACTTGGCCACACTGGCCACCATGTCCCAGCTACATTAGTCCCACCTGCCCACATTTGGTCCTATACATGTACCTGCCTAACTGTTTCTTAAATGTTGGGATATTCCCAGTCTCAACTACCTCTTCTAAAGCTTCCAAAGCTGCAATGTTTTTCTGTGAGAACGTGTCACGATCTGATGATCTGTTCAAATTGCTGTTGAGAAGCAAAGAGTAAACAAAGTGAATGTTTGTAGTTATATACAGTGATAAACACTTGGAGTCCCAGTCATTCACTTCGGAGATTGATGATTGAAAGCTATCCCACACTATGTATAAACTCTGCACTCTTTATGAAAATATCTATATGCATAATACAGAATTATAACACACAATGACTCATTGCCCACTGGAACAGAATTAATGATTTTCTGAAAATAAATTTAAAGAAGTTAAGCCCCTATGACTAGAGGTATCAGTTTATAATAGCCTGTATGACGGATTCTCTTGTTCTTTATGGGACAGGCTTTGAAGATTTACTGAACTTACTGGTTTAGTTTAGTTTATTGTTGTCACATGAACCGAGGTACAGTAAAAAGCTTTTGTTTGCGTGCTATACAGTCAAAGAAGACTGCACATGATTACAATCAAGCTGCCCACAGATAAAGGATAAAGGGTACACCATTTAGTGCAAGATAAAGCACACTTAAAACTATTTGAAAGGTCTCCAATGGTATAGATGGGATGTCAGGGTCACTCTCTCGCTGATGATAGGACCGTTCTATTGCCAGATAACATCTGCAAAGAAACTGTCCCTGAATCTGAAGGTGTGCGTTTTCGAACTTCTGTACCTCTTGACTGATGGGAGAGGGGAGAAGAGGAAGTGACAGGGGTGAGACTGGTTAATGCTGGTAGCCTTGCCAAGGCAGCCTGAAGTGTAGATGGTCAATGGAGGGGTGGTTGGTTTGTGTGATGGTCTGGGCTGTGTCCACAACTCTCTGCAATTCCTTGCAGTCTTAGACAGAGCTGTTCCCAACCAGGCTGTGATGCATCCCAATAATGATGCCTTCTACAGCGCATCTGTAGAAGTTGTTGAGGATTGTTGGGGACATGCTCAGAAAGTTCTATTTAAGTTCTATTTACAGTTCTATTTAATTATGAATATGCACTTTTTTTCTTTGCATATCAGTGTGTGTATTAATTCATCTTGTTGCTAAAGTTCTGACAATCTTTAGGGTAGTAAAGAAGGCATATGGTTTTCTTGCCTTCATTGGTAAGGGCATTGAATATGAGAGTCAGGAAGTCGTGTTGCAGCTCTATAGGACTTTGGATAGGCCGTACCTGGACTAATGCGTGTAGTTCTGGTTGCCCAATTACAGGAAAGATGTGGAAGCTTTGGAGAAGGTGCAGAGGAGATTTACCAGATTGCTGCCTTGACTAGAGGGTTTCAGCTATAGGGTTGAATAAACACTTGAAAATATCTATATGCATGATATAAAATTATAGGACACAATGATTAATTTCTCACCAAAACAGAATGAATGATTTTCTGAAATGAAAGTTACAGAAGTTAAACCTCTATGATTAGAGGCATCAGTTTGCATGAACTAATTCCACCACAAATATATTCTTCCCATAATCATTCTCATAGCCTGTAGCTTTGTTAAAATTCTCTCAGCAATTTCCACTGTCATTTGATTAAAATCCATTTCAAGTTTTACACTATGTTCTGATCTACCAAAGCAAGAGATATTGATGCCGATTGACTTACTAACATCTCACGTATCTGGTCCTCCCAACAGCAGTAATTACTTCTCCTTGTCCTTCATGTGTTGCTGTGCTTTTTATCTTCATCCAAGAGCTTAAAGGGCTGTCCCACTGTACGAGGTAATTCAAGAGTTCTCCCGAGTTTCCCCTGATTCGAACTCGGAGATTTACGGTAATAGCCGCTCGTAGGTACTTGGAGCTCTCGTGGACATTCTTTAACATGTTCAAAAATCTTCACGAGTCTTCACGAGCTTACCGCGTTTCCCAAGTACCTGCCGTTAGTGTTATGAGTCGCTAAGAGATGTCCCAAGCTCCGATGTACCCGCTACGTACATTCTACATGCTTACCACGAGTTGGATTTTTTTTTTTAACTCGGGAGAGCTCTTGAATTATCGCATACAGCGGGACAGGCCCTTAACAGTGTTCATGGCAAGGAACATATTTATATGTCCACATTCACGGTGACTGGATCTCATTCATTAAGCTTCCTGGCATATCTCACAGGTTTTATTTCCCTTGATAGACATGAGGTCTTTTTCCAGAAAGAAGGAACATAATTTTTCTGTTCCATTCGATCTGTGTCCTGCAACGGTGACAAGCAGCAACATGCCAAGGTCCATGTCAGCGTTGTGTGCGTAGGTTTGTTTAATGTTGCTGCAGGTACTATCACTGGCCAGACAGAGATACAAAAACAGCAGCCATTCTCAAACTTGGATAAAAACATTTCAGATACATGCCACATAGAAAAGTTAATTTTAAAAGCGCACATGCTCATTTACACTGTAGTTATAATCTTACACACTGCATCTTCCATGGAGAATTAGCCAAGCTGCTGTCAGCTGTGTTGTTGCCATGTTACCTGTCACTTTCCCTTTTTAAACATGGCCTATTTTCTAAGTATATCAGCTGCACAATAGATAAGGGACACAGCACAGAAACAGGGCCTTCCGTCTAACTTGGCCATGCTGAGCAAAATACCCCATCTACGCTACTCCCACCTGCCCGTGTTTGGCCCATGTTCCTCCAAACCTTTGCTATCCATGTACCTGTCCAAACGTCTTTTGACTGCTGTTATAGTATCTGACCTGAGTGCCTCCTCTGGCAGCTTGTTCCATATACCCTCTGTGTGGAAAAATTGCCCCTCAGGTTCACGAGGTTAATTCCCGGGATGGCGGGACTGTCATATATTGACAGAATGTAGCGGCTGGGCTTGTATACTCTGGAATTTGGAAGGATGTGAGGGAATCTTATTGAAACATATAAGATTACTAAGGGTTTGGACGCGTTAGAGGCAGGGAACATGTTCCCGATGTTGGGGGAGTCCAGATCAGAGGCCACAGTTTAAGAATAAGGTTTAAGCCATTTAGAACGGAGATAAGGAAAACATGTTTCACACAGAGAGTTGTGAATCTGTGGAATTCTCTGCCTCAGAAGGCAGTGGAGACCAATTCTCTGGATGCTTTCAAGAGAGAATTAGATAGAGTTCTTAAAGATAGCGGAGTCAGGGGATATGAGGAGAAGGCAGGAACGGGGGTACTGATTGTGGATGATCAGCCATGATCACAGTGAATGGTGGTGCTGGCTCCTCCTGCACCTACTGTCTATTGTAATGTTAAATATTTCCCCTCTCACCTTAAACCTACATCCCCTGGTTCTTGATTCTCCAACTCTGGATAAAATATTCTGTGCATTCACCCAATCTATTTCCCTCATGATTCTATACACCTCTATAAGACACAATTGCCCACGTACCATGCTTACTGTCCCTAATCAGCCCCTGCCTATCTAAATGTATATATAGGTATCTTATACCTCACAATCCTTGCCAGTACAACAGATGTTAGACTCACTGGTTTATAGTCCCTGAGGCTTTCCCTTGCAGCGTTCCTTAAATAGAGGCACAACATTGGCCACCCTTCAGTCTTCTGGCACCTCCACCTTGCCTAACAATGTTCATCTACCTCAGCCAGGGTCTCTGCAATTTCTTCTCTAGCTCCTCGAATACATCTGAGCAGGCCCGGGAGAGTTATTTACCTTCAAACACTTTAGGATATCCAGTACCTCCTCCACCTCAATTGGGATTGTCCTCCATTAACTGCCCCAAGTTCCCCAGTCCTTTGTGTTAAAAAACAAAGGAGAAATACTCACTGAGGACCTAGCCCATCTCCTGTGGCTCCACACACAGACATGATAACTTTGGTTTCTGATGGGACCTATTCTCTCTCTAGTTACCCCCTTTCCCTCAATGTATTTATAAAATCTCTTTGGATCTTCCTTAATATTATCCACCAGAACCATCTCCTGCCCCCCTATATGCCCTCCTGGTTTCCTTTTTAAATTTGCTCCTCAGTGCTCAGATCTCCTGCACGGATACACTTGACCCCGAGCTGCTTATACCTGTCCCATGCCTCCGTCTTTATCCTGACTAGATCCCAATTTCCATCATTATCCAGGTTTTCATAATCCCATCTGTTGCGCCCTTCACTCTAACAGCAACATTCAGGCCTGGACTCTCATCATCACACTTTGAAAAGCATTCCAGTTTCCAGACATCCCTTTGCCCACAAGCAACCTTCTCCAATCAACTTTAGCAAGTTTCTGTCTTAATACCATCAAAATCGCCTTACCATAATTCACAATTTTACTTCAGAGTCACGTGAGTGACTACGTGAAGAAGGGCCATACGTCTGCGTACGTGTCATTACGTCTGAACGCAATGCGCACAATGGACTGGCTGAGGCACTGCGTCCTCCCAGCCGTTGGGATTTTTTTTAAAAGGCGGCTGGTAAGGAAAGTTGAAATACTTATCTGCGTTCTTTTTCGGGCTTGAAGTTATTGTATTTCAGATCCCAGATGTCGAGGAGACGGTCCGTGGGGAAGTCGGCTGCCGAAGACCGCGGCATTCCCAGTAGCGGGCGACGGTCTTGTCCCCGACATTACCGCCGGCAGCAGAACCGGTAGCAGCAGACTTGGTGCGGGAGGAGAGCACCGTGGTGGTCCCGGCGGGACGTAAAGCCACCCACAAGTCTGTCAGACCCGTTGACTCGGATGAGTCCGGGGAAGAGGGATACCTTCACTCAACGGGAAGCGTCCGAGGACGACTCTCCCACATGGAGCAACTTGTGGAGAAGTTGCTCCACAATGATCTGCTCCGAAGAAGGGAGCAGTATCAGCACGGGTCTCCACAGCAGACCGTGCCAGCAGCCTCGTACATGGGGCAGCACAATGTCTTCCCCATTGGAGGGGAAAATACATATAACCATATAACCATATAACAATTACAGCACGGAAACAGGCCATCTCGGCCCTACAAGTCCGTGCTGAACACTTTTTTCCCCCTAGTCCCATCTACCTGCACTCAGACCATAACCCTCCATTCCTTTCCCATCCATATACCTATCCAATTTATTTTTAAATGATAAAATGGAACCTGCCTCCACCACTTCCATTGGAAGCTCATTCCACACAGCTACCTCTCTCTGAGTAAAGAAGTTCCCCCTCATGTTACCCCTAAACTTCTGTCCCTTAATTCTGAAGTCATGTCCTCTTGTTTGAATCTTCCCTACTCTCAATGGGAAAAGCTTATCCACGTCAACTCTGTCTATCCCTCTCATCATTTTAAAGACCTCTATCAAGTTCCCCCTTAACCTTCTGCGCTCCAAAGAATAAAGACCTAACTTGTTCAACCTTTCTCTGTAACTTAGTTGCTGAAACCCAGGCAACATTCTAGTAAATCTCCTCTGTACTCTCTCTATTTTGTTGACATCCTTCCTATAATTGAGCGACCAAAATTGTACACCATACTCCAGAATTGGTCTCACCAATGCCTTGTACAATTTTAACATTACATCCCAACTTCTATACTCAATATCCCAACTTCTATACTCAACATCCCAACTTCTATACTCACATATGGAGGAAACTACTCTGAGTCAGAGTACGGAAGCACAAGGGGGGAACATTCCCAGGGTCGAGCAGTAGAAGTACCTCTGCAATCATCCAGGTTTGCTATCACAACACCACTGGGTGCTCCCCTGGATGAAGATCTAGCTAGTAATATCAATTACCTAGCATCCCATCAACTTAAAGACCTGGCCATGGAATAAACCATGAACAGGTACCCCCCCACCAGCTAACTGTGCTTCCCTGAAGGTCCAAGCAGTGAACCATGTCATCTGGGGACAGATTGGACCTATCATCCAAAACCAAGAATTAAAATTCCAGAAGGTAGTAAACCTACTGGGGTCTGGGATCACATCATTTGCAGGAGGAGTGGAAGGAGGACTCCTCACTGACAGAGAATAGGACACAATGGCACTATTGTGTAATGCCCACTTTGAGATTGATTGTATTCGGAAGAATGCAATTAAACCATCGATTAACTCAAAGTTCGCTGTCCTGTGTAAAGCCAGCAATGTCCAGCCCGCAAACTACCTGTTCGTGGAAGACCTGCCGAGACAGGTACGGGATCTGGACGACGAGGCAAAAACGATTCGCCTCATAACCAGAGGTCAGGTTACCCAAAAGTGTCCATCGCCAAGGATGCATCCTTACAGCTCTCGGTGTTTTACCCCTAGAGGGCCAGGCACTGGAGGAAGACCCACACCGGAGTCAAGGTCTTTTTTAGGGGCAGCCACCAGCCGGCCCACAGCAAGGATGAGGAGAGAGCAACCACCAGTTCAACCTCCAAAACCTCGCGAACGGAAACCAGCGCCATACCGCCAGTAATGTCAGAGGTAAGTCAAACCAGTTCCTTAGGGAACACTCTAGACAGGCCTCACAAACTGGTGGGAGGAAGGTTAAAATATTTTTTGAAAGAATGGTGTTGGGTCACAACGGATCCATTGGTACTGCACAGTATAGAAGGGTTCAAAATTGAGTTCATTTTGAATTCATCACCACCCACAACACATTCAAATTTTCGCAAATATGTTTTCTCTCAACAAGAAACTATGGATATACAGAAGGAGATTGGAACTTTATCTGACAAAAATGTCATTGAGAGGTCACATACAGAACCTCACCAATTCATATCCAATATATTCTCAAAAGAGAAAAAAGATGGAGGGTCCGCATCATTCTGGATCTTACGGAACTCAATACATATGGGCAATATAAACATTTCAAAATGGACAATTTTGGACCAGCAACTCAGTTGGTTTCCAAAAATGGTTACATGGCATGCATCGACCTCAAAGATGCATACTATTCGGTGTCTATTCACAAAGAGTACAGGAGATATTTGAAGTTTAACTGGATGGGTCAATATGGCAATACAAGGCTCTGCCAAATGGGTTGACATCAGCTCCTAGACTATTTACTAAACTACTGAAACCAATTCCGGGTCTACTAAGGTCTCAGAACCACATAGTCATGGCATATTTGGATGACATTTTCATTTTTGGATTCACCAAAGAATTGGCAGAAGCATCAGTCAAAGCAACCAAAACCCTGTTTGAAAGACTTGGTTTCCTCATCCATCCAGTTAAATCAAAATTGACACCTACCAGGGTAATTGATTACCTAGGATTTACTATCAACACAGTAAATATGTTGGTGACTTTCCCTAGGGGCAAACAACAAGGTTTGAGTAAAGCCTGCAAAGACCTGATAGTCAAATACAAGCCATCTATCAGGCAAACAGCGAGTGTAATTGGCAAATTAGTAGCTGCATTTCCAGCAGTACATTACGGGCCTTTGCATTACCAGCAGTACATTACGGGCCTTTGCATTACCAGAATTTACAGCGAGCAAAGGAACGAGCACTCAGATCCCATGCAGGCCAATTTGGCAAAACTATGTGATTGCCAGCAGAGGCCATTGTTGAATTACAATGGTGGATGACGAACGTGAGACACAGCTCAAGGGAAATCTTGCTCGAAAACCCATCGGTGGTTCTTCAAACCGATGCAAGCGGCTTAGGATGGGGAGCTACTAACACAGTCAAGAGCTGTGGGGGCAGATGGAATGAGCAGGAGTCAGTGATTCTCCAACATGGAATCAATTACCTAGAATTGTTGGGGCACAATTTGGGCTCAAGGCTTTCTGTAGCAACATGCAACATGTGCATGTTCAGATTCAGATTGATAACACTACAGCGGTGACATATATTAATCACATGGGTGGTGTAAAATCTGTATCTTGCGACAGATTGTCAAACCTCATTTGGCACTGGTGTATCGAGAGGGATATTTGGGTTATGGCGGTCTATCTACCAGGTAGATATAACACGGTGACAGATGCTGGATCACGAATGTTTAATGATAACACAGAATGGATGTTGAATCGGGCAGTATTTAACAAAATAACTACACGATTTGGCATACCAGATATTGATCTGTTTGCATCTAGATTAAACCATCAGTTACCCAGATATGTGTCCTGGGAGCCGGATCCAGGAGCAGAGGCAGTGGATGCTTTCTCCCTCAATTGGGGAGGAATGTTTATGTATGCTTTTCCGCCATTTTGTCTCATAAACCGATGCTTGACCAAAATCAAGCAAGACAAAGCCACAGGCATTTTGATAGTGCCAGATTGGCCTACACAAGCCTGGTTCCCAAAATATTTGGGAATTATAGTCCAACCATTAATGGCTGTACCCAAGAGCAGGGACCTCCTAGTGAACCCAGTTACAGGGAGCAATCATCCACTACATGACCGTATTAATTTGTTGGTTTGCAGATTCTGAGCAGGCCATTTCAAGGTATTGGACTGTCCGAACAAATACAACACAGTTCGGATAACGGATGTCTTGGAGTTCCTATCAACTCTGTACTATGACTATAAACTAAGTTATAGTGCAATCAATAGTGCCAGAAGCGCACTCTCCTCCTATCTGATGCTGGAGGCAGGGCACGGGTCGATAGGAACGCACCCCTTTATAACAAAATTTATGAAGGGAATTTACAATTTAATACCTCCAAGGCCTAGGTACACGGACACATGAGATGTGAGCGTGGTACTAACCCTACCTTGACAGTGGGGACCGCCAATGGCCTTATCATTATCCAAACTAACCCTAAAGGTGGTTATGCTGATGGCACTAGTAACAGCCCAATGAGTCCAGACCCTGCAAAAGCTACGATTGGACTACATGACCACCAATATGAACAACATAACATTCGTTATCAGGAACCTGATAAAACAGAGCAGGCCAGGAATGCCAGGGAAGAAGATTCAGTTCTTGGCATATCCAGAGGACCAACGTTTGTGTGTGGTAACATACTTATAACACTATCTGAGAGTTACGGAGAACCTCAGAGGCTCAGAACAATTGGTCCTCATCAGCCATAAAAAACCACATCAGAAGGTGTCAACTCAAACCATCTCCAGATGGTTAAAGGAGGTAATGGCAGTAGCAGGAGTGAACATTCATATCTTTAAATCTCACTCCTCCAGGGCTGCATCTACGTCAGCAGCAAGAGCAATGGACGTGCCCTTGACGACATCCTAGCGGCTGCAGGATGGGCGAATGAACGAACGGTCCACCGGTTTTCTAACAAACCCATAACCGGACCGGGGGTGTTTGCACATACCATTTTAAGTTATGTTTCATAGTTTCCCCCCAGGTTGGGAGGGGTAACTATTTAAAAAAAATAAAAAAATAAAAAATTATTTTGTTTAAAGCATCAGTGTCTTTACTTAACTACGTTATGTCTGAATGCTTTAATGATTACACTCATCCATGGTCAATCCATTCAGTGTGTGACGCCTGGATTCATAACTGGCGTGAAATCACAGAGCTTTGAAATCTTCACGTAGTCACTCACGTGCCCACCGCTCCCACCCTCATACTATCAAGGTCATCTGGAAGTTCTAGTTTCTTCACAATCTTACTATTCTCAGGTCTTCTTTTTATCTGTTATTTTACACCGCTTCTTTGAAGATGGACGCGCACGCAGACGGACGGCCCTTCTTCACGTAATCGCTCATCGTAACTCCTCATGAAATCAAGATCAAACTTCAAACTGGTAAGTTCTCGTTTAATCTTACTATTTTATTTGTGAGCCCACTCTTTCTTATCCATAACTATTTTGAAGCTAATAGAACTGTAGTTGCTGGTTCCTGCAGCCTCATAAACTCACACCGCATCCACTTGCCCTTCCCAATTTTTGAAGAGTAGATCTAACTTTCTCCTCCTCCCCCCCTCCCTCATATCTTGTAAGGCCCTCTATACCTGAGGACACTTTCCTGAACACATTTGACAACTTCCATCCTGTTTATGCAATGGGACCATAAGACATAGTAGCAGAATCAATCAATCAATCAATCAATCAATCAATCAATCAATCAATCAATCAATCAATCAATCAATCAATCAATCAATCAATCAATCAATCAATCAATCAATCAATCAATCAACCTTTATTGTCATCTTGAAAGCAACAGTTGTACAGTGCAAAATGAAAAGACGTTTCCCAGGGAATACCGGAGCATCGCACATGAAATTTAAAAAAATTCACACATAATAACACTAAAAACAATCCAGTCCCTGATGGAACAGTATAAATAGTTAAAAGCAGGTAAAACAACAACGTTAAAATACAGTAAAACCAATCATAAAAATGTCCGGGGCAGCTGATTTGAGTGGCCAGTGCCAGTTATTAAAGTGTCCGTGCCAAGCCTCAGAATCAGGTGACTGTGAGTACAGAGTGCCTGTTTAGCAGCCTCACAGCCTGTGGCAGGAAGCTGTTTAGCAGTCTTGTAGTCCGGGCTTTGATGCTGCGATATCTCTTGCCTGATGGCAGGAGATCCAGGTGTATGTGGAGGGGGTGCAGTTTGTCCTTAGCAGTTCTCTGAGCTTTTTTCAGACAGCGGCTCTGGAACAGTTCTTGTACCGAGGGTAGGGAGACGCCAATGATCCTCTCTGCTCCCCTCACTACCCTCTGCAGAGCCTTCCTGTCCGAGCAGTTGCAGGTGGAGTACCACGTATTTATGCAGTACGTGAGTACAGGCTCCACCGTACCCCTGTAGAAAGTCCTGAGGATGTTGGTGGGGAGTGAGGCCTGTTTTAGTTTCCTCAGGATGTGCAGTCGCTGATGGGCCCGTTTGACGGTCCCAGTGGTGTTCCTGGACCAGGTGAGACTTCTGTAATTTGCACACCGAGGAACTTTATGCTCTCCACTCTCTCCACTGTGGTGCCACTTATGTTGAGGGGTGTATGCTTTGGCTGCGCCCTCCTGAAGTCGACAACCATCTCCTTTGTTTTGTCGACATTTAATTCTAGATTATTTTTACCGCACCAGTCCACTAGTTGTTTTACTTCCTCCCTGTACATTGATTCGTCATCTCCGCTGATGAGTCCCACCACTGTTGTGTCATCTGCGAATTTTATGATCTTATTGTCCCTGAATCTAGCAGCACAGTCATGTGTGAGCAATGTGAACAACAGCGGGCTGAGCACACAGCCTTGAGGGGAGCCGGTGTTCAGCGTGATCGAGCCTGAAGTGTTCTTGCCAACACGGACTGACTGCGGTCTCTCTGTCAGAAAGTCCAAGATCCAGTGACACAGGGTGGTGTTGAGGCCCAGCAGGGTTAGTTTCTCCACAAGTCTCTGTGGGATGATGGTGTTAAACGCCTGAATTAGGCCATTCAGCCCATCTAGTGTAATCCACTATTAAATCAGTGTTGATCTATTCATCCCTCTCAACCCCACTCTCGCCTTATCCGCATCATTTGACAAAAAGTATCCTGCCGCAACATTTGGCACCCTTACTAATTAAGAATGCATCCATTTCTGCCTAATGACGGCCTCCACAGCTGGCTGTGGCAATGAATTCCACACATTCGCTACCCACTGACTAAAGATATTCCTCCTCATGTCTGTTCTGAAGGTATGTTCTTTTATTCTAAGGCTGTGCCCTCTGGTTCTAGACTCTCACATGACTGGAAACATTCTTTCCACATCCACTCCATCTCGGCCTTTCATTATCTGGCAGGTTTCAATGAGATTCCCCTCATCCTTCCAATCTCCAGCAAGTACAGGTCCAGGGTCTTCAAACATCCCAGGGATCATTCTTGTAAACTTCCACTGGGCCCTCTCTAAAACCAGCACATCCTTCCTCAGATATGGGGCCCAGAACTACTTACAATATTCCAAATGTAGCCTCACCAGTGCCTTATATAGCCTCAGGATTTCAACCTAATGTTTATATTTAGGTCCCCTCAAAATAAATTACATCTGCCTTCCTTTCCGCGGAATCACCTGTAAATTAACCTGTAAGGAATCCTGCACAAGCACTCCCAACTCCCTTTGCACCTCTGATTTCTGAATCCTCTCCTCATTTAGAAAGTAATCAACGTCTCTATTCCTTTTACCAAAGTGCATGACCATACTCTTTGCTAGTCCTATATTCAATCTGCAACTTCTTTGTCCTCTCTCTCAATCTGTCCAAGTCCTTCTGCAGCATCCATGTCAACCAAATTCTCCATCTAAACGTCCCATTTCCCCATTTCAGGCTTGGTGATTGTTTTGCTGAACACCTCCGCTCAGTCTGCCAAAACCTACCCGATCTCCCGGTTGCTCAACACTTTAACTCCCCCTCCCATTCCCACACTGACCTTTCTGTTCTGGGCCTCCTCCATTGTCAGAGTGAGGCCCAGCGTAAATTGGAGGAACAGCACTTCATATCTTGCTTGGGCAGCTTACACCCCAGCGGGATGAACATTGACATCTCTAACTTCAAGTAACCCTTGCTTTCCCTCTCTCCATCCTCTCCCCCTTCCCAGTTCTCTGACCAGTCTTACTGTCACCGACTACATTTTTTCTCTGTTTGATTTGTTACCTTCTCCCAACTAACAATGACATATTTTACATTGTCGATCTCCATTCCCTTTGTCCTGATTTCACACCTTACATCCCTTATCTATGTAACGCCCACTCCCCTGACATCTGTCTGAAGAAGGGTCTCGACCCGAAACATTACCCATTCCTTCTCTCCAGAGATGCTGCCTGTCGCGCTGAGTTACTCCAGCATTTTGTGTCTTCCTTTGAATTAAACCAGCATCTGCAGTTCCTTCCCACACATTTCTCCTTAAACCTATGCCTTCTAGTCCTTGAGTCTCCTTCTCCATGTAAAATATTGGGTGGATTCACCTTATCTATTCCCGTCATGATTTAATATGCCTTTGTAAGATTACCTTTCAGCCTCCTGCGCTGTAAGGGATAAATTTCTAACCTGCCCAACCTCTCCTCATAGCTCAGCCCTCAAGGCCTGCCCATTGAACTTGATTACAACTTCAGTGAACTTGTTGGTTGTGACAAATTGCAGCAGGATCTTGATCGGTTGGCCAGGTGGGCTGAGGAATGGTTGATGGAGTTTAATACAGAGAAATGTGAGGTGTTGCATTTTGGAAATTCTAACATGGGCAGGACGTATGCAGCGAATGGGCGGGCTCTGGGAAGTGGTGTAGAGCAGAGGGATCTAGGAGTACACGTGCATAGTTCCTTGAAGGTGGAATCGCAGGTAGACAGGGTGGTCAAAAAGGCTTTTGGCACATTGGCCTTCAGCAGAGTATTTAGTATAGAAGTTGGGAGATCATGTTGCAGTTGTATAGGACGTTGGTGAGGCTGCATTTAGAGTATTGTGTTCAGTTCTGGGCACCATGTTATAGGAAATATCTTTTCAAGGTGGAAAGAGTTCAGAGAAGATTTACGAGGATGTTGCCAGGACTAGAGGGTCTGAGCTATAGGGGGAGGTTGAGTAGGCTGAGACTATTTCTTGGAACGCAGGAGGATGAGGGGTGATCTTATTGAGGTGTATAAAATCATGAGAGGAATAGATCGGGTAGATGCACAGAGTCTCTTACCCAGAGTAGGTTAATCGAGGACCAGAGGACATAGGTATAAGGTGAAGGGGAAAACGTTTAATAGGAATCTGAGGGGTAACTTTTTCTACAGAAAGGGTGGTGGATGTATGGAACAAGCTACCAGAGGAGGTAGTTGAGGCAGGGACTATCCCAACGTTTAAGAAACAATTTGACAGATACATGGATAGGACAGGTTTGATGGGATATGGGCCAAACGCAGGGCAGGTGGGATTAGTGTTACAGCGACATGTTGGTCAGTGTGGGAAAGTTGGGCTGAAGGGCCTGTTTCCACTTTGTATCACTCTATGACTCTACAACATCACTTCCCACCTGCATAGCACTAGCAAACCTGTCTGCATGATATTGGGAACCCTCCAGTTCAGGTGCAACCTGTCCCTCTTGTACATGTCACCTCTGCTCCAGAAGAGATCCCAACGGCTCAAAAATCTGAAACCCTGCCCACTGCACTAAACCTCAGCCACACATTCATATATCTTGTCTTTCTGTTCCTATCCTCACAAGCTCGTAGCTCCGGGAGTAATCTAGAGATCACTATCCTGGAGGTCCAGCTTTTTAACCTTGTGCCTAACTCCTTAAATTTACTCTGCAGGTCATCATGCCTTTTCCTACCCATGTCATTTGTGCCAACATGCACAATGACATTTGGCTGCTATCACTGCTCCATTCAGAGCCACCCTGGACCCTGGAAACATGGGGGGCAACACACCATCCTGGAGTCTCAACTGGCACCATAGACCCTTCTGTCTGTCCCGCTAACTAATGAGTCTCCTGTTTTTGAAGGGGAATGGCCACAAGTGCCAGCTGCACTCTACATGTGACTCTCTTTCCTTGTGGTCACCCATCCACTCTCTTCCTGAACCTTAGGTGTGACGACCTCACGGGAACTCCGATCTGTCAAGCACCCATTCTCCCAGACCATCGTGAGGTCATCCAGCTACAGCTCCAGTTCCCTAATGCAGTCTGTAAAAAGCTGTGAATAGACACAAAAAGTTGGAGTAACTCAGCAGGACATACAGCATCTCTGGAGAGAAGGAATGGGTGACGTTTCAGGTCAAGACCTTTCTTCAGACATTAAGAAGCTGCACCTGGACACACTTCACACAGGGGTAGTTATCGATGACACCAGTAGTCTCCCTGACTTCCCCCAACCTGCAGTATTGTTTGTTATGGGTCACGTGCCCTGTTCAGCTGCAATTTATTATCTGAAGCAATGTTGCCAATGATTAGTACACTTTAATCAGATTGCTCATCTCAGGTTTCCTAATTACATGTTTAATTGAAACGGAGGAGGCAGCTGTGGGGAATCTCCTGGTGCTGTGCTGGTTGAAGGTGCCCATCATGATTTGCCAGTTAGTTCCTAATGTTTAAGTAATCATTATTGAAAAGTACTAGTGCGTGTGTGTCGTCCTGGTCAAGTCTGGAGGGAAACAGTGTCATAATATTATAAATTGTACAGTAAGGAAGCACCATATCTGGCCATTCTTTTTGCCTCTCTGCACTTATTTTTACTAATTATATGCCTCCTTGTCACCTTCTCCTCAGCCAAAAATGAACCATTCTACATTTGCTTTCCATTGTCTGCTTTGATCTGTCATTTTCACACCTAACCCTTCCATATCTCTACACTCCCCGACTCTCAGTCTGAAGTTTGCTCGCATGAGAAGTGTATCCTTCAACTTCCTGACATTAAATGTCTGACTAAATGCCTTGTAAATGTGGCCATGTTACCTGGTTCCACCAGCTCTTCTCGCAGCAAGTTGCTCATATGTCCACTCTCAGTGTAAACAAACTTACCTTTCAGATCCCCTTAAAAACTCCTTCCTCTCTCAAACCTGCACCCTCCAGTGTTGGATACCTCTACCTCGAGATTTTGACTATCCATCTTATCTCATAATCTTATGTACTTCTATCAGATCATCCTTCAACATCCTGTGCTCCAGGAATAGGATGCAGAATTGTATTGAATGTTGGGCTTCAGTCAACTCCAGGCAAGGGGGCTCGATGGCCATTCTTCTCAAACTGTAAAATGGTAGACGGACACTAAATGCGGGACAGGCAGCATCTCTGGATGGAAGGAATGGGTGACATTTTGGGTCGAGACACCTCTTCAGACTGAGAGTCAGGGGAGAGGGAGTCTAGAGATATGGAAGGGAGTGAAAACAATAGATCAAAGCAGACAATGATAAATGTAGAATGGTTCATTGTTGCCTGAGGGGAAGGTGACAAGGAGGCATACAATTAGTGAAATTAATCAGAAGGACAGTGAAACTAGTCGGAGGATTAGAGTGGGGAGGGATGGAGAGAGAGGGAAAGCTAGGGTTACTTGAAATCAATAATTATACCGCTGGGGTATAAGCTGGCCAAGTGAAACATGAGGTGCTGATCCTTCAATTTGAAATTCATTCTGACAGTGGAGAAGGCCCAGGACAGAAAGGTCCATATGGGAATGGGAGGAGGAGTTAAAGTGTTTAACAACCAGGCCAGATTGGTAGAATGCGTTCAAAGTTGCAACATTGTTCACGAGGCACAAACTACCCTGAGCACAGAGCTGGTGCAACCGGGACACAAAGTCGCCGGCCAGGCAATTTTCAATGCATTGTTTTATAATAATAATTCATACTTCATGCTGTGGCAGGCCTTCTCAGATACTCAAAGCAAACATTCAAAATATGTTCATGTGATATGCAAACTAATGAGTGGAAAGCTATGAGTGAGAGGAATGCTGTAGTGTATAAGTGCGAGTACACAAGAGTGCTAAATATGTTCTCCTAGATGTGCTTACTCCCAATGAGATTGTACAAGATCCAGGCCAGGGTTGGGTGGAGTAGACATGTATATAACACATACCCACGTCTCACATTCTTCATGTAAATAACAAGGCACAATAGAATTGTTCTGTCCAACGACCTAGTTGTCTATGAAACAATGGCAGTTGTGAGATCTGCTCAGAATATTTTCCATAGCTCATGGGGCTGGCACAGTGGCGCACTGCCTTACAACGCCCGAAGCCCAGGTTCGATCCTGACTTCGAGTGCTTGTTTGCAAATAGTTTGCACATTCTCCCCGTGACCTGCATGCATTTTCTCTGAGATTTTCAGTTTTCTCCCTCACTCCAAAGACGCACAGGTTTGTAGGTTGATTGGATTGGTATAAATGTAAATTGTCGCTAGTTTGTGTAGGACAGTGTAAGTGTGCGGGGATCGCTGGTCGGAGGAGACGGTGAACTGAAGGGCCTGTTTCCGCGCTGTTTCTCTAAACTTAAACTAAACTCAGAACTTTCTGTCCATTGAAATCTATGGAAAGATAATTACAGGAAGGTAGTATTACAATTGTTTCCTGCCCCAAGTCTCAACAGAAGTACAGCTTGTTTACATGGCCTGTATACTGAAGGATATTATTGCTAGTTTTCATGGATTTTTGGAAGCACATTGCAGAAATCTCACGCAGACAGCAATCAGTGTCTGAAGAATGGTCTTGACCCGAAATGTCACCCAGTCCTTCTCTCCATAGATGCTGCCTGTCCCGCTGAGTTACTCCAGCATTTTGTGTCTATCTTCAGTGTAAACCGGCATCTGCAGTTCCTTCGTACACAGCAAACAGCTAGCTGGACCAAAATACTGAGGCAAAGTTAGAAGTCCATGACAAATATATTGAAAGGATTGCCTATACCCACAACTGAGATAAGGAAGGTTTCGATAACATCTTTAAATAATTTCAAAATATGAAAGGACCGATATTTCCGTTTCCTAAAAATATAAAGCAAGTTATTTCAAAAGGTATCTACTTAAAAGGCTCACTTTATCTCCATGGGCTCAATCTATGACATTAACAAGGTCACACATCAGAAAATGAGCACAGATTTACCCACCAATGGATACATCATTATTGTTTAAACAGTTCAAATCTAATAGAAAATACAAAATTAAATTAAATGTAATTATATTTAATTGAATGCATCAGGCAGTGAGAAGATATACAAATTGCATTATGCCATAATTGTACCAGGACAACAACTAGAAAATAGAGTTTTATCTAAAAGCGTCTTAAATCAATATATTATTTTTGTTTGCAGTGAGACACTCTAGTTCATGCATCCTTGATATTATTTATATTAGACTCAGTTTGCTTAGCTTAAAAGATTCACAAGTCAGCCGCACCAGGTGTCATGGTGGCGTAGTGGTAGAGTCGCTGCCTTACAGTGCCAGACATCCGGGTTCGATCCTGACTACGGGTGCTGTCTGAACGGAGTTTGTACCCTGTGACCTGCGTGGGTTTTCTCCGTGATCTTCAGTTTCCTCCCACACTCCAAAGACGTACAGGTTTGTAGGTTCATTGACTTGGTATAAATGTAAATTGTCCCTAGTGCGTGTAGGATAGTGTTAATATGCGGGGATCATCGGTCGGTGTGGACACGGTGGGCTGAAGGGCCTGTTTCCGTGCTATTTCTCTAAATTAAACTAAACAAGGTATTCAAGGTAACAAAATTAAAAATACAAGAAATACTGGAAATCTGAGAGCAAAAACAGAAAGTGGTGGGAATATTCCACAGACCAAGTTCAAGTTCAAGTTCAAGTTAGTTTATTGTCATGTGTCCCTGTATAGGACAATGAAATTCTTGCTTTGTTTAAGCACACAGAAAATAGTAGGCATTTACTACAAACAGATAAATGTGTCCATATACCATGATATAAATATATACACACATGAATAAATAAACTGATAGTGCAAATAACAGAAAGTGGTTGGTAATAATCAGAGTTTTGTCCGAGCCAGGTTTAATAGCCTGATGGCTGAGGGGAAGTAACTATTCCTGAACCTGGTTGTTGCAGTCTTCAGGCTCCTGTACCTTCTACCTGAAGGTAGCAGGGAGATGAGTGTGTGGCCAGGATGGTGTGGGTCTTTCATGATACTGCCAGCCTTTTTGAGGCAGCGACTGCGATAGATCCCCTCGATGGAAGGAAGGTCAGAGCCGATGATGGACTGGGCAGTGTTTACTACTTTTTGTAGTCTTTTCCTTTCCAGGGCGCTCAAATTGCCGAACCAAGCCACGATGCAACCGGTCAGCATGCTCTCGACTGTGCACCTGTAGAAGTTAGAGAGAGTCTTCCTTGACAATCCGACTCTCCGTAATCTTCTCAGGAAGTAGAGGCGCTGATGTGCTTTTTTGATGATTGCATTAGTGTTCTCGGACCAGGAAAGACCAGTCAGCAACTATGGAGAGAGTAGCAGAGTGAAGGTTTCTGGTCAGTGATCTGCGATTAAGTTAGGAGGTAGAGGAGGAAAGCAAAAAAAAAGAGGCTCTGTGATAATAGGGAGCAGAAGAGATTAAGTACAGAAATAATGAAAAGACTGAGGTCAGGAAGGCGAAAGGGCTGTCCCACTTGGCCGTCATTTGCACGTCATGCAGATGGCGCGCAAAGATTTTGTACATCCCAAAATCCTGGGACGACGCGCGCACCACGCGTCACTGCCTATGTCACCATGCACCATGCGCGCGTAATGCACACCATGCACACATCACGTGCATGTCACGACACGCGGGCCGTGCTTCATGACGCGCAAAAGATGTCGCGTAAATTACATGCAAATGACGGCCAAGTGGGACAGGCCCTTAAGGAACACTTGTATGTCATTTCAAAATTTGCATGGCCATTTCAACATTATGAAATATTAATGCAAATTCTTGAACCCGATGCCAAGGCAAGGTAGCGGGTGAAGTAGAGTAAATAATAGTTGGGGCTGCAAAAGCTGTGAAAGATATCAGCATAACCTGTATCCACTCCAGCTGTCCACATTATGGAAGCAATGCTATTGATCTGAATCTCTCATGGACCAAACATAATTGAAGCAACAACCACAAAAGTACCACAATGCCTCGATTTCAATAGACAATAGACATAGACAATAGGTGCAGGAGGAGGCCATATGGCCCTTCGAGCCAGCAACACCATTCAATGTGATCATGGCTGATCATCCCCAGACTGAGGAAAGTCAGCCTTTCTGCAATGACTTTTTGCTATTAAAATCATACACCATTAAAATCATAGTCAGGTTACATCACAGCTTGGTTTGAGAACAGCTTTGCAAGAAATTTCAGAGCCGAGTAGATCACACAGACCAGACTCCCCACCACTGACTCCATCTACACTTCAGGCTGCGTCAAAAATTCAGCCAACATCAACAGTTTGGTGCTAAGATAGGGTTGTGGTTAGTGTTGAGCAGCGTGTTTCAGAAGCCTGATGGAGGTTTCCTTGAAGTAGATGAAGACACTAGACCGTTGAAGTGAGAGGTTGAAGATGTCAGTGAAGACTGACCAGCTGATTGATACATGATTTCACACCCTATCCCGGGACTGTCTGGATCTGCCTCTTGACAGCAGAACCAACTTCTGTCACTGAGATATTGGTATTGGTCTGCTACTGTCACCTATGAAAGGTTTAGTTTACATACCATCCAGTCAGAACATCCTGTACATGATTATAACCAAGCGGCCCACATGCAATACTGTAGCAAGGAACTGCAGATGCTGGTTTAAACCGAAGATAGACACAAAATGCTGGAATAACTCAGTGGGACAGGCAGTATCTCTGGATAGAAGGAATGGGTGACGTTTCGGTTCGAGATCCTTCTTCTGACTGGTAAATGAATGCTTCGGGTCGAGACCCTTCCTCAGGCTGAATCAGGGGAGAAGTAGTTACAGAGTTAAGGAATTCAAGGCATGAAAACGAGGCAAAGGGGATGAAGGTCCAAGGGAAGTGTAGAATAGATAGGTTCAGGCAGACAGAGTGAAGGTGTTCCGCGAAACGATCGCTCAGTCTGTATTTGGTCTTGCTGATATATGTCCACATCTTGAACAGCCTGTTTCATTTGTCATCGTTACTTTTCCACACATCTTTTATTCATTTTATTCATTCCGGAAGTGGCGGCGCTGGGAACGGCTGCGGCTCGCCTGCAGTCCGTTTGTCTTTAGTTTTATGTGTTGTTTTTTTTCGTTTTGTCTAGTTACGTTTTTTGTTTTTAGGTTGTGTTTATGTGGGGGGGTGGGGGGGGGGGTGGGGGGTTGAAACGGGGCTTGCTGTCTCTCCCTTCGGGGGAATACGACTTTTTTGTCGTATCCCCCTTCTCTGCCTACGTCTGCTCTGAGGCCTAATGGCGGAGCTGGCGACCTCGAGACTCCGGAGGCAGCCTGACAGGACTCGCCCTGGGCTCGCTCCCGTGAGGGCGGCCCAGCTCGGGGCTGGAACTGCGCTCCCGTGAGGGCGGCCTGGCGAGGGGCTGAGACTCTCCCGTGAGGGGCTGTGGCACTCCCGTCGGAGCGGCCCAGCTCGAGGTGGATCGGCACTCCCGTCGGAGCGGCCCAGCTCGAGGTGGAACGGCACTCCCGTCATAGTGGCCCAGCCCGAGGTGGAACGGCACTCCCATCGGAGTGGCCCAGCTCGAGGTGGAACGGCACTCCCGTAGGAGCGGCCCAGCCCGAGGTGGAACGGCACTCCCGTCGGAGCGGCCCAGCACGAGGTGGAACAGCACTCCCGTCGGAGTGGCCCAGCTCGAGGTGGAACGGCACTCCCGTCGGAGTGGCCCAGCCCGAGGTGGAACGGCACTCCCGTCGGAGTGGCCCAGCTCGAGGTGGAACGGCACTCCCGTCGGAGTGGCCCAGCCCGAGGTGGAACGGCGCTCCTGTCGGAGTGGCCCAGCCCGAGGGTGGAACGGCACTCCCGTTGGAGCGGCCCAGCTCGAGGGAGGAACGGCACTCACGTGAGGGCGATCCAGCTCGGGGCTGGAATGGTGCTCCGGTGGCTGGGACGGCGCTCTGGCAGCGGTGACCTGAGTCCTGGGTTCAGCCGCGGGCCCAGCGGCTGCGTCCGCTGGACTGGAGGGCGACAGCATCGACCACCCCGGGCCGCGGTGTTTGAACCGGCCCGTTTGCGGGGTTCGGTGAGCCGCGGGACTGTTGTGCCATCGCCCGGTGGGGAATCGCCTCAGCGCAGAGGGAGAAGAGGTGGGAAGAGACTGCAGCCCTAAGACTTTTGCCTCCACCACAGTGAGGAGGTGTTTGGAGGATACACTGTGGTGGATGTTAATTTGTGTTCAGTGTTGTTATTATTGTATGATTGTATGTATGACTGCAGGCACGAAATTTCATTCAGACCGTAAGGTCTGAATGACAATAAAGGTATTCAATTCAATTAAAAAAAACTCTCCACATCACCGTCTATATATCTCATTTCCCTTATCACTAACCAGTCTGAAGAAGGGTCTCAACCCGAAAAGTCACTCATTCCTTCTCTCCAGAGATGCTGCCTGTCCCGCTAAGTTACTCCAGCCTTTTGTCTCTATCTTCGGGTATATGCACAGCCATAACAATATTTAAAAGACATTGGGCCAGGTACATGGACAGGAACCGTTTAAAGGGATATGGGCTGTACGCAGGCAGATGGGACTCATCAGGACGGGACAGCATGACCAGCAAGGGCACGTTGGGCTGAAGGCTCTCTCTCTCT